>NW_028323134.1:15000-17500 GCF_009617815.1 Ciona robusta
GCACCTGGTCCCCCAGGGACCTGAGCCGAGCTCTTCTCAAGCTGTACACTGTTAGCTCTTCGTCGGGAAGCAGTCTTCTATTCAGTTTCACTCGCAAACGTTCTACGTCATCGGACAGACATTGCACCTCTCGTGAGTTGCGAACTAACGGACACTCAGAGTCCCGCATAGCTTCAAGGAGCCGCCGCTTACTGAACCATGTCTCTTCTACCATGCACGGAATGCCCAAACCACCCTTCGCAATTGAAAGATGGAGCCATTCACTCGACAGATTATGCGGAGCATGCAAGATCGCTCTCACGCGCATCCGCACAACTCGGTCTATCCAGCTTAGAAAGCTCACGGTCACCCTCGTTAACGTTACCGAGTACCGCCAACGTGGGATTAGGAACGATCTTAACATAAACACCTTCTGCTCAGGCTTCAGTGCCGAGCTTGCTAGTCTCAAAAGACTCTCTCTTATCTCCCTTCTCCGAATGCGACAGGAGCCTACCATTCCAAAGTGGATCCCCAGGTATCGACATGTGGAATTCGGACCCAGACAAGCCAGTTCCGAATCACCCACCCGCACGAACGGTTCCGTACGGAGACGAACCTGCTTACCACCAACCATTGACTTCCAACCAAGGGAAGTGCATTTCTTTACGTTTAGCCCCATCCCGCACCTTAGGAGGAACTGCTGAGTAGTTTCGATCAGCTTCCGCAAGCCCGCCAAACTACCCGAGGACAACACCAAGTCGTCCGCAAACGCCATGACGGAGAGCTTCGACCCGTCGTCCAAGGTGTAACCGAAGCTGGACGATAACTCATCAATGAGCTCATCCAACACCAAGTTAAACAGCAATGGCGAAAGTGGACAACCTTGCTTCACCCCCCGCTTCACCACTAGCTGAGGGGTGGCACGGCCTCCAACCGACACGGTCGTCACCGCTCCATCATACAAGTCCTGCACAATCCTTACAAACTTCTCTGGCACCTGTTGCCTTCGGAGAGCTTTGACAATCGAAGAGTGGGACACAGTGTCGAAAGCCTTTGCCAAGTCGAGAAAGACAAGGTTTAAGTCCGGGAGCGCGCCTTCGCGTCTCTTATCATGCCTGAGAGAAGCATAACGTTCTCCGCACAACCCTGAACATCCCGGAATGCCCGCTGACACAGATTCAGTTGAACACAGGAGCCCAGCCGACGCGAAAGCAATTTCGCGTACAGTCGAACCACATGCGAACCAATCGTAATTGGTCGCCAGTCTCCAACATCCTCCGCAGCAGAGGCACTCTTCGCTATCAGAGTTGTTCGGTTCTCCTTTGTCCACCGCGGGGTACGACCGGTGAACTGCCACACGTTAAATAACATGCACAATACCCGGGCACCGATTTTCGTCATTCCCGATGCGCTCACTCCATCAGGTCCGCTGGCAGATGCCACTTTAACTTCTCTCAGGGCCTTACTGACCTCAACAACGCTAAACGGCTTCGATAGTCCTTCGAATTGTCCACCAAGCTTTGGTTCAGGTTCGTTGTCGGAAACAACCTCCCCCTCATCGCCACCGGCAAATCTTCCGAAATAGACCTCTTCCACGTCACGAATGTCGGGGAAGGACGAAGCGACCTTTGCCCCGTCAAAAACCACCTGACTGAGCCTACGACGATCTGTGTCCCACAATCTTTGGACACTTGCAAACCCTGCACGCCTCCGCTTAGTAGACGGTTTGTACCTTTGTTCAGCGTTGCTTTTCCGTTGTCCTTTGTTATGAGCCTGTCTGCGTCTCTTAAAGACGTCATGGTGGTGACGCTTCAAGATAACATCGAGCTGCTCCACCGCATCACTGGGCCATCCTTCTCCGTGCAATTGACGAATGGCGGCCGACAAGTCGACCGCACACAAGTCTTCCAACTCCTCAGCTGGCAGGGGATTCAAGAACTCGTCAGGGATCTCCGAAGAGGGTTCACTAACGAGCCTATCCTCCTCTGGCTCAGATTGGGTACGCCCCGGGCTAGTAGCTCTACCTTGACTCCTTAACTCCTCGAGGCATCGCCGGTACCTCGCGCTCTTTCTTATCTGACGTATCTGTTCACACGTACGGTCAACCGCTCCTAGAGTCGCCAACTCTATATTAATCTTCCGCACTCCGGGCGGTAGACCAATTTCCACCTTTGCTAAGATTTCAATCTCATCTTCATGATACCCTCTCCTGGTCCTTTTATCCCTGGCCGCCAGTACGGCCTCGTACTCAGCACGATGCGAGCTCTTGCAGTGAAGACTCACACCTGACCTAGAATTAAAAGACCGTGGGCAGAACTCGCAAACAAATGCAAGACGGGTCTCCGTGACCCGGGAGCCATCGCACCGCACGTAATGACCGGACACCGCCGATAAACCACTGAATTCCCTAGTACATTTGCCACAAGCAAAGGTAGCGACACCGAACCCATGTGTCAAAAGGTGTTCACGCGCCAACCGCGCCGTTACCATGACACCTCGACAAGCCGTACATACTAGACGA
>NW_028323134.1:22500-25000 GCF_009617815.1 Ciona robusta
AATATATACTTTTGGAGCTGGAATTACCGCGGCTGCTGGCACCAGACTTGCCCTCCAATGGATACTCGTTAAAGCTTTTAAAGTGTACTCATTCCAATTACAGGGCCTCGAATGAGTCCTGCATTGTTATTTTTCGTCACTACCTCCCCGCGTCGGGAATGGGTAATTTGCGCGCCTGCTGCCTTCCTTGGATGTGGTAGCCGTTTCTCAGGCTCCCTCTCCGGAATCGAACCCTGATTCCCCGTTACCCGTAAGAACCTCGGTAGGCGAATACCGTACCGACGAAAGTTGATAGGGCAGACACTTGAATGATCCGTCGCCGGTGCTAGACCGTGCGATCCGCCAGGTTATCCAGAGTCACCAGTCGAACGCGGCCGGAGCCGCGGTCGGTTTTTGGTCTGATAAAAGCACGCCTCCCGCGAAGTCGGCGCTGTTTGCATGTATTAGCTCTAGAATTACCACAGTTATCCAAGTAAACCATACGATCAAATGAACCATAACTGATTTAATGAGCCATTCGCAGTTTCGCTGTACGAGAGCTCGTACTTAGACTTGCATGGCTTAATCTTTGAGACAAGCATATCACTACTGGCAGGATCAACCAGGTAACAACGTAACCGCCACCCCGAAGGGCGGCCGCGCGATGGGGTCGCTCGCCCCGCGTCGCGGACGCCACCCAAGCACGCCGAAGCGCGCAATGGATTAGTAATCCGACCACTTTGCTCTTTTCAGAGCTTAGAAAACCTGTCACCTTATCGCGCGGCGGTACGAGGGCGAGCTCTTGCCCGCTATTCCCTGTTAACCGCCGCGAGATCGACTTGCAACTAGCTGCGACAAAACCACTCGATACGACCAAAACGGCAATTGGCAGCGCAAACGAACAGTAACATTTCTGCTCAGCGCACCCTTTGCCAGCCGACGCAAACACCTCACAGTAGCAACCGATAGCCGTGCAAGCCACCCCCGTGGATCGACCTGCTGCGCTCCCAGCGCCTACACCACCTCCCGCGGTGGAGCCCGACAGCCGTGCGGGCCACCCGCGGGGATCGACCTGCTGCGCTCCCAGCGCCTATACTCACCTGCAGTAACAACCGATAGCCGTGCAAGCCACCCCCGTGGATCGACATGCTGCGCTCCCAGCGCCTACACTCTCCTGCAGTAACAACCGATAGCCGTGCAAGCCACCCCCGTGGATCGACCTGCTGCGCTCCCAGCGCCTACACTCTCCTGCAGTAACAACCGATAGCCGTGCAAGCCACCCCCGTGGATCGACCTGCTGCGCTCCCAGCGCCTACACTCTCCTGCAGTAACAACCGATAGCCGTGCAAGCCACCCCCGTGGATCGACCTGCTGCGCTCCCAGCGCCTATACTCACCTGCAGTAACAACCGATAGCCGTGCAAGCCACCCCCGTGGATCGACCTGCTGCGCTCCCAGCGCCTATACTCTCCTGCAGTAACAACCGATAGCCGTGCAAGCCACCCCCGTGGATCGACCTGCTGCGCTCCCAGCGCCTATACTCTCCTGCAGTAACAACCGATAGCCGTGCAAGCCACCCCCGTGGATCGACCTGCTGCGCTCCCAGCGCCTACACTCTCCTGCAGTAACAACCGGTAGCCGTGCAAGCCACCCACGTGGATCGACCTGCTGCGCTCCCAGCGCCTACACCACCTCCCGCGGTGGAGCCCGACAGCCGCGCATGCCACCGGCGGGGATCGACCTCCTACGCTCCCAGCGCCTATACTCTCCTACAGTGGCCACCGAAAGCCGTGCAAGCCACTCCCGTGGATCGGCCCGCTGCGCTCCAAGCACCTACACCACCTCCCGCAGTGGAGCCCGACAGCCGCGCAGGCCACCCGCGGGGATCGACCTCCTGCGCTGGCTCCGCGGCAAGGGGCACCTCGGCACCCCGCAGAGAGCTCGGGAAGCCCGGCGCAATTCTACAACGGCCGGGGGCGAACAGCTTCCACGACAACGAAGCCCGACGTCGGGCCAACATTTTACCATGGTGTAAAACAACCTAGCCTGGTGGGGCCGGCAATCGGTCGACCTCCGCCCGAGCGACTTCGATCACGACCTCGGGGATCTGGCTCCGCGGCAAGGGGCACCTCGGCACCCCGCGGAGAGCTCGGGAAGCCCGGCGCAATTGTACAACGGCCGGAGGCGGACAGCTTCCACCACAACGAAGCAATACGTCGGGCCGACGTTTTCGCTCAGTGTAAAACGACCTAGGATGGTCGGGTCGGCAATCGGTCGACCTCCTACCGAGCGACTTCGATCACGACCTCGGGGATCTGGCTCCGCGGCAAGGGGCACCTCGGCACCCCGCGGAGAGCTCGGGAAGCCCGGCGCAATTGTACAACGGCCGGAGGCGGACAGCTTCCACCAGAACGAAGCCATTCGTCGGGCCGACGTTTTCGCTCAGTGTAAAACGACCTAGGATGGTCGGGTCGGCAATCGGTCGACCTCCGACCGAGCGACTTCGATCACGACCTCGGGGA
>NW_028323134.1:32500-35000 GCF_009617815.1 Ciona robusta
TCGAATGAGTCCTGCATTGTTATTTTTCGTCACTACCTCCCCGCGTCGGGAATGGGTAATTTGCGCGCCTGCTGCCTTCCTTGGATGTGGTAGCCGTTTCTCAGGCTCCCTCTCCGGAATCGAACCCTGATTCCCCGTTACCCGTAAGAACCTCGGTAGGCGAATACCGTACCGACGAAAGTTGATAGGGCAGACACTTGAATGATCCGTCGCCGGTGCTAGACCGTGCGATCCGCCAGGTTATCCAGAGTCACCAGTCGAACGCGGCCGGAGCCGCGGTCGGTTTTTGGTCTGATAAAAGCACGCCTCCCGCGAAGTCGGCGCTGTTTGCATGTATTAGCTCTAGAATTACCACAGTTATCCAAGTAAACCATACGATCAAATGAACCATAACTGATTTAATGAGCCATTCGCAGTTTCGCTGTACGAGAGCTCGTACTTAGACTTGCATGGCTTAATCTTTGAGACAAGCATATCACTACTGGCAGGATCAACCAGGTAACAACGTAACCGCCACCCCGAAGGGCGGCCGCGCGATGGGTCGCTCGCCCCGCGTCGCGGACGCCACCCAAGCACGCCGAAGCGCGCAATGGATTAGTAATCCGACCACTTTGCTCTTTTCAGAGCTTAGAAAACCTGTCACCTTATCGCGCGGCGGTACGAGGGCGAGCTCTTGCCCGCTATTCCCTGTTAACCGCCGCGAGATCGACTTGCAACTAGCTGCGACAAAACCACTCGATACGACCAAAACGGCAATTGGCAGCGCAAACGAACAGTAACATTTCTGCTCAGCGCACCCTTTGCCAGCCGACGCAAACACCTCACAGTAGCAACCGATAGCCGTGCAAGCCACCCCCGTGGATCGACCTGCTGCGCTCCCAGCGCCTACACCACCTCCCGCGGTGGAGCCCGACAGCCGTGCGGGCCACCCGCGGGGATCGACCTGCTGCGCTCCCAGCGCCTATACTCACCTGCAGTAACAACCGATAGCCGTGCAAGCCACCCCCGTGGATCGACATGCTGCGCTCCCAGCGCCTACACTCTCCTGCAGTAACAACCGATAGCCGTGCAAGCCACCCCCGTGGATCGACCTGCTGCGCTCCCAGCGCCTACACTCTCCTGCAGTAACAACCGATAGCCGTGCAAGCCACCCCCGTGGATCGACCTGCTGCGCTCCCAGCGCCTACACTCTCCTGCAGTAAACAACCGATAGCCGTGCAAGCCACCCCCGTGGATCGACCTGCTGCGCTCCCAGCGCCTATACTCACCTGCAGTAACAACCGATAGCCGTGCAAGCCACCCCCGTGGATCGACCTGCTGCGCTCCCAGCGCCTATACTCTCCTGCAGTAACAACCGATAGCCGTGCAAGCCACCCCCGTGGATCGACCTGCTGCGCTCCCAGCGCCTATACTCTCCTGCAGTAACAACCGATAGCCGTGCAAGCCACCCCCGTGGATCGACCTGCTGCGCTCCCAGCGCCTACACTCTCCTGCAGTAACAACCGGTAGCCGTGCAAGCCACCCACGTGGATCGACCTGCTGCGCTCCCAGCGCCTACACCACCTCCCGCGGTGGAGCCCGACAGCCGCGCATGCCACCGGCGGGGATCGACCTCCTACGCTCCCAGCGCCTATACTCTCCTACAGTGGCCACCGAAAGCCGTGCAAGCCACTCCCGTGGATCGGCCCGCTGCGCTCCAAGCACCTACACCACCTCCCGCAGTGGAGCCCGACAGCCGCGCAGGCCACCCGCGGGATCGACCTCCTGCGCTGGCTCCGCGGCAAGGGGCACCTCGCACCCCGCAGAGAGCTCGGGAAGCCCGGCGCAATTCTACAACGGCCGGGGGCGAACAGCTTCCACGACAACGAAGCCCGACGTCGGCCAACATTTTACCATGGTGTAAAACAACCTAGCCTGGTGGGGCCGGCAATCGGTCGACCTCCGCCCGAGCGACTTCGATCACGACCTCGGGGATCTGGCTCCGCGGCAAGGGGCACCTCGGCACCCCGCGGAGAGCTCGGGAAGCCCGGCGCAATTGTACAACGGCCGGAGGCGGACAGCTTCCACCACAACGAAGCAATACGTCGGGCCGACGTTTTCGCTCAGTGTAAAACGACCTAGGATGGTCGGGTCGGCAATCGGTCGACCTCCTACGAGCGACTTCGATCACGACCTCGGGGATCTGGCTCCGCGGCAAGGTCACCTCGGCACCCCGCGGAGAGCTCGGGAAGCCCGGCGCAATTGTACAACGGCCGGAGGCGGACAGCTTCCACCAGAACGAAGCCATTCGTCGGGCCGACGTTTTCGCTCAGTGTAAAACGACCTAGGATGGTCGGGTCGGCAATCGGTCGACCTCCGACCGAGCGACTTCGATCACGACCTCGGGGATCTGGCTCCGCGGCAAGGGGCACCTCGGCACCCCGCGGAGAGCTCGGGAAGCCCGGCGCAATTGTACAACGGCCGGAGGCGGACAGCTTCCACCACAACGAAGCAATACGTC
>NW_028323134.1:57500-60000 GCF_009617815.1 Ciona robusta
CAAGCCACCCCCGTGGATCGACCTGCTGCGCTCCCAGCGCCTACACTCTCCTGCAGTAACAACCGATAGCCGTGCAAGCCACCCCCGTGGATCGACCTGCTGCGCTCCCAGCGCCTATACTCACCTGCAGTAACAACCGATAGCCGTGCAAGCCACCCCCGTGGATCGACCTGCTGCGCTCCCAGCGCCTATACTCTCCTGCAGTAACAACCGATAGCCGTGCAAGCCACCCCCGTGGATCGACCTGCTGCGCTCCCAGCGCCTATACTCTCCTGCAGTAACAACCGATAGCCGTGCAAGCCACCCCCGTGGATCGACCTGCTGCGCTCCCAGCGCCTACACTCTCCTGCAGTAACAACCGGTAGCCGTGCAAGCCACCCACGTGGATCGACCTGCTGCGCTCCCAGCGCCTACACCACCTCCCGCGGTGGAGCCCGACAGCCGCGCATGCCACCGGCGGGGATCGACCTCCTACGCTCCCAGCGCCTATACTCTCCTACAGTGGCCACCGAAAGCCGTGCAAGCCACTCCCGTGGATCGGCCCGCTGCGCTCCAAGCACCTACACCACCTCCCGCAGTGGAGCCCGACAGCCGCGCAGGCCACCCGCGGGGATCGACCTCCTGCGCTGGCTCCGCGGCAAGGGGCACCTCGGCACCCCGCAGAGAGCTCGGGAAGCCCGGCGCAATTCTACAACGGCCGGGGGCGAACAGCTTCCACGACAACGAAGCCCGACGTCGGGCCAACATTTTACCATGGTGTAAAACAACCTAGCCTGGTGGGGCCGGCAATCGGTCGACCTCCGCCCGAGCGACTTCGATCACGACCTCGGGGATCTGGCTCCGCGGCAAGGGGCACCTCGGCACCCCGCGGAGAGCTCGGGAAGCCCGGCGCAATTGTACAACGGCCGGAGGCGGACAGCTTCCACCACAACGAAGCAATACGTCGGGCCGACGTTTTCGCTCAGTGTAAAACGACCTAGGATGGTCGGGTCGGCAATCGGTCGACCTCCTACCGAGCGACTTCGATCACGACCTCGGGGATCTGGCTCCGCGGCAAGGGGCACCTCGGCACCCCGCGGAGAGCTCGGGAAGCCCGGCGCAATTGTACAACGGCCGGAGGCGGACAGCTTCCACCAGAACGAAGCCATTCGTCGGGCCGACGTTTTCGCTCAGTGTAAAACGACCTAGGATGGTCGGGTCGGCAATCGGTCGACCTCCGACCGAGCGACTTCGATCACGACCTCGGGGATCTGGCTCCGCGGCAAGGGGCACCTCGGCACCCCGCGGAGAGCTCGGGAAGCCCGGCGCAATTGTACAACGGCCGGAGGCGGACAGCTTCCACCACAACGAAGCAATACGTCGGGCCGACGTTTTCGCTCAGTGTAAAACGACCTAGGATGGTCGGGTCGGCAATCGGTCGACCTCCGACCGAGCGACTTCGATCACGACCTCGGGGATCTGGCTCCGCGGCAAGGGGCACCTCGGCACCCCGCGGAGAGCTCGGGAAGCCCGGCGCAATTGTACAACGGCCAGGGGCGAACAGCTTCCACCACAACGAAGCCCGACGTCGGGCTAACGTTTTAGCTTAGTTTAAAACGACCTAGCATGGTCGGGTCGGCAATCGGTCAACCTTCGATCTTAAGGTCGACCAATGAGGTCAGGAGTCAGGGGTCGGAGGTCAAGTTTAAACAAGAGAGCAACGATTGCTTAAGCCTGTCGTTGGTTCGATATTTAGAAAGTGACATTTTACCTACCAAGGTCGAATGGACTATCGGTCGACCTCCGAACTCAAGGTCGACTACTGGGGTCAGGGGTCAGAGGTCAAGCTTAAACAAGAGAGCAACGATTGCTTAAGCCTGCCGTTGGTTGGATACTTTGCCAGTGACATTTCACCTACCAAGGTCGAATCTGCAAACGGTCGACTATCAACCTCAGGGTCAATCCGCACAACCTGGAGTCAGAGGTCAGAGGTCATGGGTCACGGGTCAGGAGTCAAAATGGTCTCGAAAATAGCCTTTGAAAAAAAAAGTCCCGAAAATAGCCTTTGAAAAAAAACGAAGTCCCGAAAATAGCCTTTGAAAAAAAAAAGTCCCGAAAATAGCCTTTGAAAAAAAAAAAGTCCCGAAAATAGCCTTTGAAAAAAAAAAAGTCCCGAAAATAGCCTTTGAAAAAAAAAAAAAGTCCCGAAAATAGCCTTTGAAAAAAAAACGAAGTCCCGAAAATAGCCTTTGAAAAAAAACGAAGTCCCGAAAATAGCCTTTGAAAAAAAAAAGGCCCGAAAATAGCCTTTGAAAAAAAAAAAAGTCCCGAAAATAGCCTTTGAAAAAAAAACGAAGTCCCGAAAATAGCCTTTGAAAAAAAAAAAAAGTCCCGAAAATAGCCTTTGAAAAAAAAAAAAAGTCCCGAAAATAGCCTTTGAAAAAAAAACGAAGTCCCGAAAATAGCCTTTGAAAAAAAAAAAAAGTCCCGAAAATAGCCTTTGAAAAAAAAAAAAAGTCCC
>NW_028323134.1:70000-72500 GCF_009617815.1 Ciona robusta
AGAGCACTACCGTTGGATATCCATTCTCCCTGATAGGGTACCAATTGGGCTTGGTTGAGGCCAGCTCCGTCAGTGGACCGAACGAGTTGAGTCTGGTGGAAGGCTCTTACATCTTGCTTCGTTTGGAGCACCGATCCTCGAACCTTAGGGGGAATGCTCCATCGGGCTGTAAGCTTCCGGAAGGTGTCGGTATTTCTCAAGGCAATAGTTGTTGTATCGTTGCTATTGCAGTAGTTCAGAAGCCGTTTAGCCCTCAGTAAAGGAATCGACGTCATAAGGCGGGGAATTCCCAAGCCACCATCCCGGCAGTCAGCGTAGAAAAATCCTAAGGGAGTATCGTGAGGAAGTTTTACCCACTGCCTAATGTTCTTTCGGATCAGGCCATCCAAGGATTTTAGCAGCTTGGCGGTGGTTGGGGTGAAGATTAGCCTATGTAGAGAGCGCGGGACCACATTTGTTTTTAGCATGAATAGCCGTTGCTGTGGCTTAAGCGGGGCTGCTGTGAGGTTTCGGAGGTCTTGACATAGTCTACTCTTACAATCAGCCCTCTGGCTGGATGAACCCAAATCCGCTCCTAGGTAACGATACACCTCATCGACGCCAAGCGCTCGCATTGGGTGGCCATCGATCATCCACGTAGGGGTGCGGTCAACTACCCACTTTTTCTTTTTCCCATCTGCGGAGATGCGGAGGCTTGCGCATTTATCGCGATTTAGCTTTAATCCTGCTAAGCTTAGGCCGGTTTGTAGTTGTTCCAGAGCTGTCGACATACCAACCTTACTTCTTGAAAGCAGCACCAGGTCATCGGCGAACGCTAGATGGCCTATTGGTTCACTTCCGATCTTGCATCCAATTTCTTCGTCGATGTAGGACGTAGCCCAGTCAATTACGGCCAAGAACAGAGGGCCGGAGAGGGGGTCTCCCTGTTTGATGCCCCTAGTAACCGATATTGGAGCACTAATTTCTCCTCCAACCGATATTCTCGTTTTAGCATGCTGGTAGAAATTGCTCAAATAGGCGATAAATGGTGGTGGGAATCCGATGCGGCTCGCTGCTTTCAGCAGGGTTTCGTGATTCACGCTGTCGAACGCTTTTGTCACATCTAGGAAGGTTAAGTTCAGTTCTTTGATTCGAAGCTGGTGGGTTCCGATGATGTTGCGAAGATTCCAGATGTTGGCGGCAATTCCATCTCCAGATCTGAAGGCTTTTTGGTTATCATCAAAGGGCAGAATCTTCATGGCCCGGTTGCCTATTAATTTATGTAAACATCTAATTATGACGGAGTTTATGGTAATTGGCCTGAACTTGGCTGGATCTTTGGTATTTTCAGTCTTGGGTATTAATATTGTACGACCTTCGCAACAGGCCGCCGGTTGCCTTCCAGTGAGGAGCCAAAGGTTGTAGTTCGCACAGAGGATTAAAGGATCTAGTGATTTTAATTGGTGGAATGTTGCTCCATCAGGTCCAGGTGAAGATGATTTCATTTCTTTGATGGTGAAGCTAACTTCCTCTGGCGATATTGGAGCTACAATCTCCCAGAGCGGGGCGGATATAGGCTCTGGCCTTCTACGGTCGTGGTCGGATGGCCTCTCAAAGATTTTACGCCAGAAAGGCTCTAAGCGTTTTAGGGGTGGTCCTGCTGCTTTTTCCACTCTCCAATTCCCTGACAGTACCTTTTGGGCAGCCAGCTTCCGGTTCTTCTTATAGAGCTTTTGCATTTCTGCAAATTGCCCTCTGCGGCGCTGTCTCTTTGTTAGTTTTGGAGGTGGTCCTGGTTGCTTAGAAGTTGTTCTTGGTTTTGGGGCAGTTCTATTTGTGGAAGGGATGAGGGCGTCGAAGCCAGACTCGATCACTGCTTCGATGTTAAAGTCTTGCCCGCCGCTTAACAATAGGTCTAGGTCTAAGAATGCTCGTAATGGTGAATCAGCTAAGGCCGAAACCATTAGCTCTCTCCAATTCCTATTGGGGGACTGGGGTAGAGGGGAAGCTGCTCTAGATATTAGCTGATCGGGATTTGGGGGTAAAGGAATAGTGGGTGGCGAATTCTGGGGCTGTTGAGCGGGCTCCGTCGATTGAGTTGTGGGTGCAGGCTCAGGTTGGAGGAGATGTTGGGATTGATCCTGCTGAAGTTTCTGAAATATAGCTTTGTATCTGGGATTTTTATTTCGGGCACCCTTTATGCTTTCAATTGTCCGGGAGGGAAAACGTAATGCCAATTCTTTGTTTACAAACCGTATCTTCTCGTGTCTGATCGCTAGTTCAGTCTTAGCCAGTATGTGGAGTTCTTCTTCGTCCCATCGTTTCTTGTTGAAGATCTTGACATTTTCCTGATGGTATTGGTCTCGGTGTTCAGTATCGCCTCGTCGTCGATGTTGACTTAATCCTCTTTTTGTCTCGAATGCTCGACCACATAACCTACAAGTAAATGGCCCAGCACATTGCATGTCTTCATTATTGGAGGAGGCGGCTGCGGCCACCCCCTTTGTATTTGTATTTCGTT
>NW_028323134.1:77500-80000 GCF_009617815.1 Ciona robusta
GGCTTGCACGGCTTTCGGTGGCCACTGTAGGAGAGTATAGGCGCTGGGAGCGTAGGAGGTCGATCCCCGCCGGTGGCATGCGCGGCTGTCGGGCTCCACCGCGGGAGGTGGTGTAGGCGCTGGGAGCGCAGCAGGTCGATCCACGTGGGTGGCTTGCACGGCTACCGGTTGTTACTGCAGGAGAGTGTAGGCGCTGGGAGCGCAGCAGGTCGATCCACGGGGGTGGCTTGCACGGCTATCGGTTGTTACTGCAGGAGAGTATAGGCGCTGGGAGCGCAGCAGGTCGATCCACGGGGGTGGCTTGCACGGCTATCGGTTGTTACTGCAGGAGAGTATAGGCGCTGGGAGCGCAGCAGGTCGATCCACGGGGGTGGCTTGCACGGCTATCGGTTGTTACTGCAGGTGAGTATAGGCGCTGGGAGCGCAGCAGGTCGATCCACGGGGGTGGCTTGCACGGCTATCGGTTGTTACTGCAGGAGAGTGTAGGCGCTGGGAGCGCAGCAGGTCGATCCACGGGGGTGGCTTGCACGGCTATCGGTTGTTACTGCAGGAGAGTGTAGGCGCTGGGAGCGCAGCAGGTCGATCCACGGGGGTGGCTTGCACGGCTATCGGTTGTTACTGCAGGAGAGTGTAGGCGCTGGGAGCGCAGCATGTCGATCCACGGGGGTGGCTTGCACGGCTATCGGTTGTTACTGCAGGTGAGTATAGGCGCTGGGAGCGCAGCAGGTCGATCCCCGCGGGTGGCCCGCACGGCTGTCGGGCTCCACCGCGGGAGGTGGTGTAGGCGCTGGGAGCGCAGCAGGTCGATCCACGGGGGTGGCTTGCACGGCTATCGGTTGCTACTGTGAGGTGTTTGCGTCGGCTGGCAAAGGGTGCGCTGAGCAGAAATGTTACTGTTCGTTTGCGCTGCCAATTGCCGTTTTGGTCGTATCGAGTGGTTTTGTCGCAGCTAGTTGCAAGTCGATCTCGCGGCGGTTAACAGGGAATAGCGGGCAAGAGCTCGCCCTCGTACCGCCGCGCGATAAGGTGACAGGTTTTCTAAGCTCTGAAAAGAGCAAAGTGGTCGGATTACTAATCCATTGCGCGCTTCGGCGTGCTTGGGTGGCGTCCGCGACGCGGGGCGAGCGACCCCATCGCGCGGCCGCCCTTCGGGGTGGCGGTTACGTTGTTACCTGGTTGATCCTGCCAGTAGTGATATGCTTGTCTCAAAGATTAAGCCATGCAAGTCTAAGTACGAGCTCTCGTACAGCGAAACTGCGAATGGCTCATTAAATCAGTTATGGTTCATTTGATCGTATGGTTTACTTGGATAACTGTGGTAATTCTAGAGCTAATACATGCAAACAGCGCCGACTTCGCGGGAGGCGTGCTTTTATCAGACCAAAAACCGACCGCGGCTCCGGCCGCGTTCGACTGGTGACTCTGGATAACCTGGCGGATCGCACGGTCTAGCACCGGCGACGGATCATTCAAGTGTCTGCCCTATCAACTTTCGTCGGTACGGTATTCGCCTACCGAGGTTCTTACGGGTAACGGGGAATCAGGGTTCGATTCCGGAGAGGGAGCCTGAGAAACGGCTACCACATCCAAGGAAGGCAGCAGGCGCGCAAATTACCCATTCCCGACGCGGGGAGGTAGTGACGAAAAATAACAATGCAGGACTCATTCGAGGCCCTGTAATTGGAATGAGTACACTTTAAAAGCTTTAACGAGTATCCATTGGAGGGCAAGTCTGGTGCCAGCAGCCGCGGTAATTCCAGCTCCAAAAGTATATATTTAAGTTGTTGCGGTTGAAAAGCTCGTAGTTGGATTTTGGGCGCGGGCGGTCGGTCCGTCGCGAGGCGTGTACTGGTCGACCCGGCCTTACGTCCGGTTCTCCGGCGGTGCTCTTGACTGAGTGTCGGCGGCGGCCGGAAAGTTTACTTTGAAAAAATTAGAGTGTTCAAAGCAGGCTCTCGAGCCTGAATAATGGTGCATGGAATAATGGAATAGGACCTCGGTTCTATTTTGTTGGTTTTCGGAGCGCGAGGTAATGATTAAGAGGGACAGACGGGGGCATTCGTACTGTGCCGTTAGAGGTGAAATTCTTGGATCGGCGCAAGACGAACGACTGCGAAAGCATTTGCCAAGAATGTTTTCTTTAATCAAGAGCGAAAGTCAGAGGTTCGAAGACGATCAGATACCGTCCTAGTTCTGACTATAAACGATGCCAACTAGCGATCGGGGAGCGTTAATTTGACGACCTCCCCGGCAGCTTGCGGGAAACCAAAGTCTTTGGGTTCCGGGGGAAGTATGGTTGCAAAGCTGAAACTTAAAGGAATTGACGGAAGGGCACCACCAGGAGTGGAGCCTGCGGCTTAATTTGACTCAACACGGGAAATCTCACCCGGCCCGGACACAGTGAGGATTGACAGATTGAGAGCTCTTTCTTGATTCTGTGGGTGGTGGTGCATGGCCGTTCTTAGTTGGTGGAGCGATTTGTCTGGTTAATTCCGATAAC
>NW_028323135.1:0-2500 GCF_009617815.1 Ciona robusta
TAGTAATCCGACACTTTTGCTCTTTTCAGAGCTTAGAAAACCTGTCACCTTATCGCGCGGCGGTACGAGGGCGAGCTCTTGCCCGCTATTCCCTGTTAACCGCCGCGAGATCGACTTGCAACTAGCTGCGACAAAACCACTCGATACGACCAAAACGGCAATTGGCAGCGCAAACGAACAGTAACATTTCTGCTCAGCGCACCTTTGCCAGCCGACGCAACACCTCACAGTAGCAACCGATAGCCGTGCAAGCCACCCCGTGGATCGACCTGCTGCGCTCCCAGCGCCTACACCACCTCCCGCGGTGGAGCCCGACAGCCGTGCGGGCCACCCGCGGGGATCGACCTGCTGCGCTCCCAGCGCCTATACTCACCTGCAGTAACAACCGATAGCCGTGCAAGCCACCCCCGTGGATCGACATGCTGCGCTCCCAGCGCCTACACTCTCCTGCAGTAACAACCGATAGCCGTGCAAGCACCCCGTGGATCGACCTGCTGCGCTCCCAGCGCCTACACTCTCCTGCAGTAACAACCGATAGCCGTGCAAGCCACCCCCGTGGATCGACTGCTGCGCTCCCAGCGCCTACACTCTCCTGCAGTAACAACCGATAGCCGTGCAAGCCACCCCCGTGGATCGACCTGCTGCGCTCCCAGCGCCTATACTCACCTGCAGTAACAACCGATAGCCGTGCAAGCCACCCCCGTGGATCGACCTGCTGCGCTCCCAGCGCCTATACTCTCCTGCAGTAACAACCGATAGCCGTGCAAGCCACCCCCGTGGATCGACCTGCTGCGCTCCCAGCGCCTATACTCTCCTGCAGTAACAACCGATAGCCGTGCAAGCCACCCCCGTGGATCGACCTGCTGCGCTCCAGCGCCTACACTCTCCTGCAGTAACAACCGGTAGCCGTGCAAGCCACCCACGTGGATCGACCTGCTGCGCTCCCAGCGCCTACACCACCTCCCGCGGTGGAGCCCGACAGCCGCGCATGCCACCGGCGGGGATCGACCTCCTACGCTCCCAGCGCCTATACTCTCCTACAGTGGCCACCGAAAGCCGTGCAAGCCACTCCCGTGGATCGGCCCGCTGCGCTCCAAGCACCTACACCACCTCCCGCAGTGGAGCCCGACAGCCGCGCAGGCCACCCGCGGGGATCGACCTCCTGCGCTGGCTCCGCGGCAAGGGGCACCTCGGCACCCCGCAGAGAGCTCGGGAAGCCCGGCGCAATTCTACAACGGCCGGGGGCGAACAGCTTCCACGACAACGAAGCCGACGTCGGGCCAACATTTTACCATGGTGTAAAACAACCTAGCCTGGTGGGGCCGGCAATCGGTCGACCTCCGCCCGAGCGACTTCGATCACGACCTCGGGGATCTGGCTCCGCGGCAAGGGGCACCTCGGCACCCCGCGGAGAGCTCGGGAAGCCCGGCGCAATTGTACAACGGCCGGAGGCGGACAGCTTCCACCACAACGAAGCAATACGTCGGGCCGACGTTTTCGCTCAGTGTAAAACGACCTAGGATGGTCGGGTCGGCAATCGGTCGACCTCCTACCGAGCGACTTCGATCACGACCTCGGGATCTGGCTCCGCGGCAAGGGGCACCTCGGCACCCCGCGGAGAGCTCGGGAAGCCCGGCGCAATTGTACAACGGCCGGAGGCGGACAGCTTCCACCAGAACGAAGCCATTCGTCGGGCCGACGTTTTCGCTCAGTGTAAAACGACCTAGGATGGTCGGGTCGGCAATCGGTCGACCTCCGACCGAGCGACTTCGATCACGACCTCGGGGATCTGGCTCCGCGGCAAGGGGCACCTCGGCACCCCGCGGAGAGCTCGGGAAGCCCGGCGCAATTGTACAACGGCGGGAGGCGGACAGCTTCCACCACAACGAAGCAATACGTCGGGCCGACGTTTTCGCTCAGTGTAAAACGACCTAGGATGGTCGGGTCGGCAATCGGTCGACCTCCGACCGAGCGACTTCGATCACGACCTCGGGGATCTGGCTCCGCGGCAAGGGGCACCTCGGCACCCGCGGAGAGCTCGGGAAGCCCGGCGCAATTGTACAACGGCCAGGGGCGAACAGCTTCCACCACAACGAAGCCCGACGTCGGGCTAACGTTTTAGCTTAGTTTAAAACGACCTAGCATGGTCGGGTCGGCAATCGGTCAACCTTCGATCTTAAGGTCGACCAATGAGGTCAGGAGTCAGGGGTCGGAGGTCAAGTTTAAACAAGAGAGCAACGATTGCTTAAGCCTGTCGTTGGTTCGATATTTAGAAAGTGACATTTTACCTACCAAGGTCGAATGGACTATCGGTCGACCTCCGAACTCAAGGTCGACTACTGGGGTCAGGGGTCAGAGGTCAAGCTTAAACAAGAGAGCAACGATTGCTTAAGCCTGCCGTTGGTTGGATACTTTGCCAGTGACATTTCACCTACCAAGGTCGAATCTGCAAACGGTCGACTATCAACCTCAGGGTCAATCCGCACAACCTGGAGTCAGA
>NW_028323135.1:7500-10000 GCF_009617815.1 Ciona robusta
CAAGGAAGAGACACGCTGATCCGGTCAGTGTAGCGCGCGTGCGGCCCCGAACATCTAAGGGCATCACAGACCTGTTATTGCTCAATCTCGTGTGGCTAAACACCACTAGTCCCTCTAAGAAGTTAGACGCCGACCGGGAGGGTCGCGTAACTATTTAGCAAGCCAGAGTCTCGTTCGTTATCGGAATTAACCAGACAAATCGCTCCACCAACTAAGAACGGCCATGCACCACCACCCACAGAATCAAGAAAGAGCTCTCAATCTGTCAATCCTCACTGTGTCCGGGCCGGGTGAGATTTCCCGTGTTGAGTCAAATTAAGCCGCAGGCTCCACTCCTGGTGGTGCCCTTCCGTCAATTCCTTTAAGTTTCAGCTTTGCAACCATACTTCCCCCGGAACCCAAAGACTTTGGTTTCCCGCAAGCTGCCGGGGAGGTCGTCAAATTAACGCTCCCCGATCGCTAGTTGGCATCGTTTATAGTCAGAACTAGGACGGTATCTGATCGTCTTCGAACCTCTGACTTTCGCTCTTGATTAAAGAAAACATTCTTGGCAAATGCTTTCGCAGTCGTTCGTCTTGCGCCGATCCAAGAATTTCACCTCTAACGGCACAGTACGAATGCCCCCGTCTGTCCCTCTTAATCATTACCTCGCGCTCCGAAAACCAACAAAATAGAACCGAGGTCCTATTCCATTATTCCATGCACCATTATTCAGGCTCGAGAGCCTGCTTTGAACACTCTAATTTTTTCAAAGTAAACTTTCCGGCCGCCGCCGACACTCAGTCAAGAGCACCGCCGGAGAACCGGACGTAAGGCCGGGTCGACCAGTACACGCCTCGCGACGGACCGACCGCCCGCGCCCAAAATCCAACTACGAGCTTTTCAACCGCAACAACTTAAATATATACTTTTGGAGCTGGAATTACCGCGGCTGCTGGCACCAGACTTGCCCTCCAATGGATACTCGTTAAAGCTTTTAAAGTGTACTCATTCCAATTACAGGGCCTCGAATGAGTCCTGCATTGTTATTTTTCGTCACTACCTCCCCGCGTCGGGAATGGGTAATTTGCGCGCCTGCTGCCTTCCTTGGATGTGGTAGCCGTTTCTCAGGCTCCCTCTCCGGAATCGAACCCTGATTCCCCGTTACCCGTAAGAACCTCGGTAGGCGAATACCGTACCGACGAAAGTTGATAGGGCAGACACTTGAATGATCCGTCGCCGGTGCTAGACCGTGCGATCCGCCAGGTTATCCAGAGTCACCAGTCGAACGCGGCCGGAGCCGCGGTCGGTTTTTGGTCTGATAAAAGCACGCCTCCCGCGAAGTCGGCGCTGTTTGCATGTATTAGCTCTAGAATTACCACAGTTATCCAAGTAAACCATACGATCAAATGAACCATAACTGATTTAATGAGCCATTCGCAGTTTCGCTGTACGAGAGCTCGTACTTAGACTTGCATGGCTTAATCTTTGAGACAAGCATATCACTACTGGCAGGATCAACCAGGTAACAACGTAACCGCCACCCCGAAGGGCGGCCGCGCGATGGGGTCGCTCGCCCCGCGTCGCGGACGCCACCCAAGCACGCCGAAGCGCGCAATGGATTAGTAATCCGACCACTTTGCTCTTTTCAGAGCTTAGAAAACCTGTCACCTTATCGCGCGGCGGTACGAGGGCGAGCTCTTGCCCGCTATTCCCTGTTAACCGCCGCGAGATCGACTTGCAACTAGCTGCGACAAAACCACTCGATACGACCAAAACGGCAATTGGCAGCGCAAACGAACAGTAACATTTCTGCTCAGCGCACCCTTTGCCAGCCGACGCAAACACCTCACAGTAGCAACCGATAGCCGTGCAAGCCACCCCCGTGGATCGACCTGCTGCGCTCCCAGCGCCTACACCACCTCCCGCGGTGGAGCCCGACAGCCGTGCGGGCCACCCGCGGGGATCGACCTGCTGCGCTCCCAGCGCCTATACTCACCTGCAGTAACAACCGATAGCCGTGCAAGCCACCCCCGTGGATCGACATGCTGCGCTCCCAGCGCCTACACTCTCCTGCAGTAACAACCGATAGCCGTGCAAGCCACCCCCGTGGATCGACCTGCTGCGCTCCCAGCGCCTACACTCTCCTGCAGTAACAACCGATAGCCGTGCAAGCCACCCCCGTGGATCGACCTGCTGCGCTCCCAGCGCCTACACTCTCCTGCAGTAACAACCGATAGCCGTGCAAGCCACCCCCGTGGATCGACCTGCTGCGCTCCCAGCGCCTATACTCACCTGCAGTAACAACCGATAGCCGTGCAAGCCACCCCCGTGGATCGACCTGCTGCGCTCCCAGCGCCTATACTCTCCTGCAGTAACAACCGATAGCCGTGCAAGCCACCCCCGTGGATCGACCTGCTGCGCTCCCAGCGCCTACACTCTCCTGCAGTAACAACCGGTAGCCGTGCAAGCCACCCACGTGGATCGACCTGCTGCGCTCCCAGCGCCTACACCACCTCCC
>NW_028323135.1:20000-22500 GCF_009617815.1 Ciona robusta
TGATAGGGCAGACACTTGAATGATCCGTCGCCGGTGCTAGACCGTGCGATCCGCCAGGTTATCCAGAGTCACCAGTCGAACGCGGCCGGAGCCGCGGTCGGTTTTTGGTCTGATAAAAGCACGCCTCCCGCGAAGTCGGCGCTGTTTGCATGTATTAGCTCTAGAATTACCACAGTTATCCAAGTAAACCATACGATCAAATGAACCATAACTGATTTAATGAGCCATTCGCAGTTTCGCTGTACGAGAGCTCGTACTTAGACTTGCATGGCTTAATCTTTGAGACAAGCATATCACTACTGGCAGGATCAACCAGGTAACAACGTAACCGCCACCCCGAAGGGCGGCCGCGCGATGGGGTCGCTCGCCCCGCGTCGCGGACGCCACCCAAGCACGCCGAAGCGCGCAATGGATTAGTAATCCGACCACTTTGCTCTTTTCAGAGCTTAGAAAACCTGTCACCTTATCGCGCGGCGGTACGAGGGCGAGCTCTTGCCCGCTATTCCCTGTTAACCGCCGCGAGATCGACTTGCAACTAGCTGCGACAAAACCACTCGATACGACCAAAACGGCAATTGGCAGCGCAAACGAACAGTAACATTTCTGCTCAGCGCACCCTTTGCCAGCCGACGCAAACACCTCACAGTAGCAACCGATAGCCGTGCAAGCCACCCCCGTGGATCGACCTGCTGCGCTCCCAGCGCCTACACCACCTCCCGCGGTGGAGCCCGACAGCCGTGCGGGCCACCCGCGGGGATCGACCTGCTGCGCTCCCAGCGCCTATACTCACCTGCAGTAACAACCGATAGCCGTGCAAGCCACCCCCGTGGATCGACATGCTGCGCTCCCAGCGCCTACACTCTCCTGCAGTAACAACCGATAGCCGTGCAAGCCACCCCCGTGGATCGACCTGCTGCGCTCCCAGCGCCTACACTCTCCTGCAGTAACAACCGATAGCCGTGCAAGCCACCCCCGTGGATCGACCTGCTGCGCTCCCAGCGCCTACACTCTCCTGCAGTAACAACCGATAGCCGTGCAAGCCACCCCCGTGGATCGACCTGCTGCGCTCCCAGCGCCTATACTCACCTGCAGTAACAACCGATAGCCGTGCAAGCCACCCCCGTGGATCGACCTGCTGCGCTCCCAGCGCCTATACTCTCCTGCAGTAACAACCGATAGCCGTGCAAGCCACCCCCGTGGATCGACCTGCTGCGCTCCCAGCGCCTATACTCTCCTGCAGTAACAACCGATAGCCGTGCAAGCCACCCCCGTGGATCGACCTGCTGCGCTCCCAGCGCCTACACTCTCCTGCAGTAACAACCGGTAGCCGTGCAAGCCACCCACGTGGATCGACCTGCTGCGCTCCCAGCGCCTACACCACCTCCCGCGGTGGAGCCCGACAGCCGCGCATGCCACCGGCGGGGATCGACCTCCTACGCTCCCAGCGCCTATACTCTCCTACAGTGGCCACCGAAAGCCGTGCAAGCCACTCCCGTGGATCGGCCCGCTGCGCTCCAAGCACCTACACCACCTCCCGCAGTGGAGCCCGACAGCCGCGCAGGCCACCCGCGGGGATCGACCTCCTGCGCTGGCTCCGCGGCAAGGGGCACCTCGGCACCCCGCAGAGAGCTCGGGAAGCCCGGCGCAATTCTACAACGGCCGGGGGCGAACAGCTTCCACGACAACGAAGCCCGACGTCGGGCCAACATTTTACCATGGTGTAAAACAACCTAGCCTGGTGGGGCCGGCAATCGGTCGACCTCCGCCCGAGCGACTTCGATCACGACCTCGGGGATCTGGCTCCGCGGCAAGGGGCACCTCGGCACCCCGCGGAGAGCTCGGGAAGCCCGGCGCAATTGTACAACGGCCGGAGGCGGACAGCTTCCACCACAACGAAGCAATACGTCGGGCCGACGTTTTCGCTCAGTGTAAAACGACCTAGGATGGTCGGGTCGGCAATCGGTCGACCTCCTACCGAGCGACTTCGATCACGACCTCGGGGATCTGGCTCCGCGGCAAGGGGCACCTCGGCACCCCGCGGAGAGCTCGGGAAGCCCGGCGCAATTGTACAACGGCCGGAGGCGGACAGCTTCCACCAGAACGAAGCCATTCGTCGGGCCGACGTTTTCGCTCAGTGTAAAACGACCTAGGATGGTCGGGTCGGCAATCGGTCGACCTCCGACCGAGCGACTTCGATCACGACCTCGGGGATCTGGCTCCGCGGCAAGGGGCACCTCGGCACCCCGCGGAGAGCTCGGGAAGCCCGGCGCAATTGTACAACGGCCGGAGGCGGACAGCTTCCACCACAACGAAGCAATACGTCGGGCCGACGTTTTCGCTCAGTGTAAAACGACCTAGGATGGTCGGGTCGGCAATCGGTCGACCTCCGACCGAGCGACTTCGATCACGACCTCGGGGATCTGGCTCCGCGGCAAGGGGCACCTCGGCACCCCGCGGAGAGCTCGGGAAGCCCGGCGCAATTGTACAACGGCCAGGGGCG
>NW_028323136.1:0-32965 GCF_009617815.1 Ciona robusta
AAAGGTTTAATTTGAAACTGTTCCGAGTAAGATCATCATTCATTTCAAAAATTAGAAAAAGAACGTCGCCGACAGGATTCGAACCTGTGCGGGCAGAGCCCAACAGATTTCAAGTCTGTCGCCTTAACCACTCGGCCACGACGACTACGGTTTGCATAAAGGTTTAATTTGAAACTGTTCCGAGTAAGATCATCATTCATTTCAAAAATAGAAAAAGAACGTCGCCGACAGGATTCGAACCTGTGCGGGCAGAGCCCAACAGATTTCAAGTCTGTCGCCTTAACCACTCGGCCACGACGACTACGGTTGCATTAAAGGTTTAATTTGAAACCGTTCCGAGTAAGATCATCATTCATTTCAAAAATAGAAAAAGAACGTCGCCGACAGGATTCGAACCTGTGCGGGCAGAGCCCAACAGATTTCGAGTCTGTCGCCTTAACCACTCGGCCACGACGACTACGGTTTGACCAAGAATTAATTTGTAACTGTTCCCAGTGTGCGGCAGAGCCCAACAGATTTCAAGTCTGTCGCCTTAACCACTCGGCCACGACGACTACGGTTGCATTAAAGGTTAATTTGAAACTGTTCCGAGTAAGATCATCATTTGTCTCAAAAATTAGAAGAAGAACGTCGCCGACAGGATTCGAACCTGTGCGGGCAGAGCCCAACAGATTTCAGTCTGTCGCCTTAACCACTCGGCCACGACGACTACGGTTTGACCAAGAATTAATTTGTAACTGTTCCGAGTAAGATCATCATTTATAAAAATTAGAAAAAGAACGTCGCCGACAGGATTCGAACCTGTGCGGGCAGAGCCCAACAGATTTCGAGTCTGTCGCCTTAACCACTCGGCCACGACGACTACGGTTTCATAAAGAATTAATTTGTAACCGTTCCGAGTAAGATCATCATTTTCTCAAAAATTAGAAAAAGAACGTCGCCGACAGGATTCGAACCTGTGGGCAGAGCCCAACAGATTTCAGTCTGTCGCCTTAACCACTCGGCCACGACGACTACGGTTTGACCAAGAATTAATTTGTAACTGTTCCCAGTAAGATCATCATTTATCTCAAAAATTAGAAAAAGAACGTCGCCGACAGGATTCGAACCTGTGCGGGCAGAGCCCAACAGATTTCAAGTCTGTCGCCTTAACCACTCGGCCACGACGACTACGGTTTGACCAAGAATTAATTTGTAACTGTTCCAGTAAGATCATCATTTATTTAAAAATTAGAAAAGAACGTCGCCGACAGGATTCGAACCTGTGCGGGCAGAGCCCAACAGATTTCGAGTCTGTCGCCTTAACCACTCGGCCACGACGACTACGGTTTCAAAAGAATTAATTTGTAACCGTTCCGAGTAAGATCATCATTTTCTCAAAAATTAGAAAAGAACGTCGCCGACAGGATTCGAACCTGTGCGGGCAGAGCCCAACAGATTTCGAGTCTGTCGCCTTAACCACTCGGCCACGACGACTACGGTTTGCAAGAATTAATTTGTAAACTGTTCCGAGTAAGATCATCATTTATCTCAAAAATTAGAAAAAGAACGTCGCCGACAGGATTCGAACCTGTGCGGGCAGAGCCCAACAGATTTCAAGTCTGTCGCCTTAACCACTCGGCCACGACGACTACGGTTTGAAGAATTAATTTGTAACTGTTCCGAGTAAGATCATCATTTATCTCAAAAATTAGAAAAAGAACGTCGCCGACAGGATTCGAACCTGTGCGGGCAGAGCCCAACAGATTTCAAGTCTGTCGCCTTAACCACTCGGCCACGACGACTACGGTTTCATCAAAGAATTAATTTGTAACCGTTCCGAGTAAGATCATCATTTGTCAAAAATTAGAAAAGAACGTCGCCGACAGGATTCGAACCTGTGCGGGCAGAGCCCAACAGATTTCAAGTCTGTCGCCTTAACCACTCGGCCACGACGACTACGGTTGCATTAAAGGTTTAATTTGAAACCGTTCCGAGTAAGATCATCATTCATTTCAAAAATAGAAAAAGAACGTCGCCGACAGGATTCGAACCTGTGCGGGCAGAGCCCAACAGATTTCGAGTCTGTCGCCTTAACCACTCGGCCACGACGACTACGGTTTGACCAAAATTAATTTGTAACTGTTCCCAGTAAGATCATCATTTTCTCAAAAATAGAAAAGAACGTCGCCGACAGGATTCGAACCTGTGCGGGCAGAGCCCAACAGATTTCGAGTCTGTCGCCTTAACCACTCGGCCACGACGACTACGGTTTGACCAAGAATTAATTTGTAACTGTTCCAGTAAGATCATCATTTATCTCAAAAATTAGAAAAAGAACGTCGCCGACAGGATTCGAACCTGTGCGGGCAGAGCCCAACAGATTTCAAGTCTGTCGCCTTAACCACTCGGCCACGACGACTACGGTTGCATTAAAGGTTTAATTTGAAACTGTTCCGAGTAAGATCATCATTCATTCAAAAATAGAAAAAGAACGTCGCCGACAGGATTCGAACCTGTGCGGGCAGAGCCCAACAGATTTCAGTCTGTCGCCTTAACCACTCGGCCACGGTTGCATTAAAGGTTTAATTTGAAACCGTTCCGAGTAAGATCATCATTCATTTCAAAAATAGAAAAAGAACGTCGCCGACAGGATTCGAACCTGTGCGGGCAGAGCCCAACAGATTTCAAGTCTGTCGCCTTAACCACTCGGCCACGACGACTACGGTTTGACCAAGAATTAATTTGTAACTGTTCCCAGTAAGATCATCATTTATCTCAAAAATTAGAAAAAGAACGTCGCCGACAGGATTCGAACCTGTGCGGGCAGAGCCCAACAGATTTCAAGTCTGTCGCCTTAACCACTCGGCCACGACGACTACGGTTTGCATTAAAGGTTTAATTTGAAACTGTTCCGAGTAAGATCATCATTCATTTCAAAAATAAGAAAAAGAACGTCGCCGACAGGATTCGAACCTGTGCGGGCAGAGCCCAACAGATTTCAGTCTGTCGCCTTAACCACTCGGCCACGGTTGCATTAAAGGTTTAATTTGAAACCGTTCCGAGTAAGATCATCATTCATTTCAAAAATAGAAAAAGAACGTCGCCGACAGGATTCGAACCTGGGCGGGCAGAGCCCAACAGATTTCGAGTCTGTCGCCTTAACCACTCGGCCACGACGACTACGGTTTCATCAAAGAATTAATTTGTAACCGTTCCGAGTAAGATCATCATTCATTTCAAAAATAAGAAAAAGAACGTCGCCGACAGGATTCGAACCTGTGCGGGCAGAGCCCAACAGATTTCGAGTCTGTCGCCTTAACCACTCGGCCACGACGACTACGGTTTCATCAAAGAATTAATTTGTAACCGTTCCGAGTAAGATCATCATTTGTCAAAAATTAGAAAAGAACGTCGCCGACAGGATTCGAACCTGTGCGGGCAGAGCCCAACAGATTTCAGTCTGTCGCCTTAACCACTCGGCCACGACGACTACGGTTGCATTAAAGGTTTAATTTGAAACCGTTCCGAGTAAGATCATCATTCATTTCAAAAATAGAAAAAGAACGTCGCCGACAGGATTCGAACCTGTGCGGGCAGAGCCCAACAGATTTCGAGTCTGTCGCCTTAACCACTCGGCCACGACGACTACGGTTTGACCAAGAATTAATTTGTAACTGTTCCAGTAAGATCATCATTTATCTCAAAAATTAGAAAAAGAACGTCGCCGACAGGATTCGAACCTGTGCGGGCAGAGCCCAACAGATTTCAAGTCTGTCGCCTTAACCACTCGGCCACGACGACTACGGTTGCATAAAGGTTTAATTTGAAACTGTTCCGAGTAAGATCATCATTCATTTCAAAAATAAGAAAAAGAACGTCGCCGACAGGATTCGAACCTGTGCGGGCAGAGCCCAACAGATTTCAAGTCTGTCGCCTTAACCACTCGGCCACGACGACTACGGTTGCATAAAGGTTTAATTTGAAACTGTTCCGAGTAAGATCATCATTCATTTCAAAAATAAGAAAAAGAACGTCGCCGACAGGATTCGAACCTGTGCGGGCAGAGCCCAACAGATTTCAAGTCTGTCGCCTTAACCACTCGGCCACGACGACTACGGTTGCATTAAAGGTTTAATTTGAAACCGTTCCGAGTAAGATCATCATTCATTTCAAAAATAGAAAAAGAACGTCGCCGACAGGATTCGAACCTGTGCGGGCAGAGCCCAACAGATTTCGAGTCTGTCGCCTTAACCACTCGGCCACGACGACTACGGTTTGACCAAGAATTAATTTGTAACTGTTCCCAGTGTGCGGCAGAGCCCAACAGATTTCAAGTCTGTCGCCTTAACCACTCGGCCACGACGACTACGGTTGCATTAAAGGTTTAATTTGAAACTGTTCCGAGTAAGATCATCATTTGTCAAAAATTAGAAAAGAACGTCGCCGACAGGATTCGAACCTGTGCGGGCAGAGCCCAACAGATTTCGAGTCTGTCGCCTTAACCACTCGGCCACGACGACTACGGTTTCATCAAAGAATTAATTTGTAACCGTTCCGAGTAAGATCATCATTTGTCTCAAAAATTAGAAGAAGAACGTCGCCGACAGGATTCGAACCTGTGCGGGCAGAGCCCAACAGATTTCGAGTCTGTCGCCTTAACCACTCGGCCACGACGACTACGGTTTCATCAAAGAATTAATTTGTAACCGTTCCGAGTAAGATCATCATTTTCTCAAAAATTAGAAGAAGAACGTCGCCGACAGGATTCGAACCTGTGCGGGCAGAGCCCAACAGATTTCGAGTCTGTCGCCTTAACCACTCGGCCACGACGACTACGGTTTGACCAAGAATTAATTTGTAACTGTTCCCAGTAAGATCATCATTTATCTCAAAATTAGAAAAAGAACGTCGCCGACAGGATTCGAACCTGTGCGGGCAGAGCCCAACAGATTTCAAGTCTGTCGCCTTAACCACTCGGCCACGACGACTACGGTTGCATTAAAGGTTTAATTTGAAACTGTTCCGAGTAAGATCATCATTCATTCAAAAATAGAAAAAGAACGTCGCCGACAGGATTCGAACCTGTGCGGGCAGAGCCCAACAGATTTCAGTCTGTCGCCTTAACCACTCGGCCACGGTTGCATTAAAGGTTTAATTTGAAACCGTTCCGAGTAAGATCATCATTCATTTCAAAAATTAGAAAAAGAACGTCGCCGACAGGATTCGAACCTGTGCGGGCAGAGCCCAACAGATTTCAAGTCTGTCGCCTTAACCACTCGGCCACGACGACTACGGTTTGACCAAGAATTAATTTGTAACTGTTCCGAGTAAGATCATCATTTCTCAAAAATTAGAAAAAGAACGTCGCCGACAGGATTCGAACCTGTGCGGGCAGAGCCCAACAGATTTCAAGTCTGTCGCCTTAACCACTCGGCCACGACGACTACGGTTGCATTAAAGGTTTAATTTGAAACTGTTCCGAGTAAGATCATCATTCATTTCAAAAATAGAAAAAGAACGTCGCCGACAGGATTCGAACCTGTGCGGGCAGAGCCCAACAGATTTCAGTCTGTCGCCTTAACCACTCGGCCACGGTTGCATTAAAGGTTTAATTTGAAACCGTTCCGAGTAAGATCATCATTCATTTCAAAAATTAGAAAAAGAACGTCGCCGACAGGATTCGAACCTGTGCGGGCAGAGCCCAACAGATTTCAGTCTGTCGCCTTAACCACTCGGCCACGACGACTACGGTTTCATTAAAGAATTAATTTGAACCGTTCCGAGTAAGATCATCATTCATTTCAAAAATAAGAAAAAGAACGTCGCCGACAGGATTCGAACCTGTGCGGGCAGAGCCCAACAGATTTCGAGTCTGTCGCCTTAACCACTCGGCCACGACGACTACGGTTTCATCAAAGAATTAATTTGTAACCGTTCCGAGTAAGATCATCATTTTCTCAAAAATTAGAAAAGAACGTCGCCGACAGGATTCGAACCTGTGCGGGCAGAGCCCAACAGATTTCAAGTCTGTCGCCTTAACCACTCGGCCACGACGACTACGGTTGCATTAAAGGTTAATTTGAAACTGTTCCGAGTAAGATCATCATTCATTTCAAAAATAGAAAAAGAACGTCGCCGACAGGATTCGAACCTGTGCGGGCAGAGCCCAACAGATTTCAAGTCTGTCGCCTTAACCACTCGGCCACGACGACTACGGTTGCATTAAAGGTTTAATTTGAAACCGTTCCGAGTAAGATCATCATTCATTTCAAAAATAGAAAAAGAACGTCGCCGACAGGATTCGAACCTGTGCGGGCAGAGCCCAACAGATTTCGAGTCTGTCGCCTTAACCACTCGGCCACGACGACTACGGTTTGACCAAGAATTAATTTGTAACTGTTCCCAGTAAGATCATCATTTATCTCAAAAATTAGAAAAAGAACGTCGCCGACAGGATTCGAACCTGTGCGGGCAGAGCCCAACAGATTTCAAGTCTGTCGCCTTAACCACTCGGCCACGACGACTACGGTTGCACTAAAGGTTTAATTTGAAACTGTTCCGAGTAAGATCATCATTCATTTCAAAAATAAGAAAAAGAACGTCGCCGACAGGATTCGAACCTGTGCGGGCAGAGCCCAACAGATTTCAAGTCTGTCGCCTTAACCACTCGGCCACGACGACTACGGTTGCACTAAAGGTTTAATTTGAAACTGTTCCGAGTAAGATCATCATTCATTTCAAAAATAGAAAAAGAACGTCGCCGACAGGATTCGAACCTGTGCGGGCAGAGCCCAACAGATTTCAAGTCTGTCGCCTTAACCATTCGGCCACGACGACTACGGTTGCATTAAAGGTTTAATTTGAAACCGTTCCGAGTAAGATCATCATTCATTTCAAAAATAGAAAAAGAACGTCGCCGACAGGATTCGAACCTGTGCGGGCAGAGCCCAACAGATTTCGAGTCTGTCGCCTTAACCACTCGGCCACGACGACTACGGTTTGACCAAGAATTAATTTGTAACTGTTCCCAGTGTGCGGCCAGAGCCCAACAGATTTCAAGTCTGTCGCCTTAACCACTCGGCCACGACGACTACGGTTGCATTAAAGGTTTAATTTGAAACTGTTCCGAGTAAGATCATCATTTGTCTGAAAAATTAGAAGAAGAACGTCGCCGACAGGATTCGAACCTGTGCGGGCAGAGCCCAACAGATTTCGAGTCTGTCGCCTTAACCACTCGGCCACGACGACTACGGTTTGACCAAGAATTAATTTGTAACTGTTCCCAGTAAGATCATCATTTATATTAAAAATTAGAAAAAGAACGTGGCCGACAGGATTCGAACCTGTGCGGGCAGAGCCCAACAGATTTCGAGTCTGTCGCCTTAACCACTCGGCCACGACGACTACGGTTTCATCAAAGAATTAATTTGTAACCGTTCCGAGTAAGATCATCATTTGTCTCAAAAATTAGAAGAAGAACGTCGCCGACAGGATTCGAACCTGTGTGGGCAGAGCCCAACAGATTTCAGTCTGTCGCCTTAACCACTCGGCCACGACGACTACGGTTTGACCAAGAATTAATTTGTAACTGTTCCCAGTAAGATCATCATTTATCTCAAAAATTAGAAAAAGAACGTCGCCGACAGGATTCGAACCTGTGCGGGCAGAGCCCAACAGATTTCAAGTCTGTCGCCTTAACCACTCGGCCACGACGACTATGGTTTGACCAAGAATTAATTTGTAACTGTTCCCAGTAAGATCATCATTTATATTAAAAATTAGAAAAGAACGTGCCGACAGGATTCGAACCTGGGCGGGCAGAGCCCAACAGATTTCGAGTCTGTCGCCTTAACCACTCGGCCACGACGACAACGGTTTCATCAAAGAATTAATTTGTAACCGTTCCGAGTAAGATCATCATTTGTCTCAAAAATTAGAAGAAGAACGTCGCCGACAGGATTCGAACCTGTGCGGGCAGAGCCCAACAGATTTCGAGTCTGTCGCCTTAACCACTCGGCCACGACGACTACGGTTTGACCAAGAATTAATTTGTAACTGTTCCCAGTAAGATCATCATTTATCTCAAAAATTAGAAAAAGAACGTCGCCGACAGGATTCGAACCTGTGCGGGCAGAGCCCAACAGATTTCAAGTCTGTCGCCTTAACCACTCGCCACGACGACTACGGTTTGACCAAGAATTAATTTGTAACTGTTCCCAGTAAGATCATCATTTATCTCAAAAATTAGAAAAAGAACGTGCCGACAGGATTCGAACCTGTGCGGGCAGAGCCCAACAGATTTCAAGTCTGTCGCCTTAACCACTCGGCCACGACGACTACGGTTTCATCAAAGAATTAATTTGTAACCGTTCCGAGTAAGATCATCATTTGTCTGAAAAATTAGAAGAAGAACGTCGCCGACAGGATTCGAACCTGTGCGGGCAGAGCCCAACAGATTTCAAGTCTGTCGCCTTAACCACTCGGCCACGACGACTACGGTTGCATTAAAGGTTTAATTTGAAACCGTTCCGAGTAAGAACATCATTCATTTCAAAAATAGAAAAAGAACGTCGCCGACAGGATTCGAACCTGGCGGGCAGAGCCCAACAGATTTCGAGTCTGTCGCCTTAACCACTCGGCCACGACGACTACGGTTTGACCAAAAAATTAATTTGTAACTGTTCCCAGTAAGATCATCATTTGTCTCAAAAATTAGAAGAAGAACGTCGCCGACAGGATTCGAACCTGTGCGGGCAGAGCCCAACAGATTTCGAGTCTGTCGCCTTAACCACTCGGCCACGACGACTACGGTTTGACCAAGAATTAATTTGTAACTGTTCCCAGTAAGATCATCATTTATCTCAAAAATTAGAAAAAGAACGTCGCCGACAGGATTCGAACCTGTGCGGGCAGAGCCCAACAGATTTCAAGTCTGTCGCCTTAACCACTCGGCCACGACGACTACGGTTGCATTAAAGGTTTAATTTGAAACTGTTCCGAGTAAGGATTATCATTCACTTCAAAAATAAGAAAAAGAACGTCGCCGACAGGATTCGAACCTGGGCGGGCAGAGCCCAACATATTTCAGGTCTGTCGCCTTAACTACTCGGCCACGGTTGCATTAAAGGTTTAATTTGAAACCGTTCCGAGTCAGATCATCATTCATTTCAAAAATAAGAAAAAGAACGTCGCCGACAGGATTCGAACCTGTGCGGGCAGAGCCCAACAGATTTCAAGTCTGTCGCCTTAACCACTCGGCCACGACGACTACGGTTTGACCAAGAATTAATTTGTAACTGTTCCCAGTAAGATCATCATTTACTCAAAAATTAGAAAAAGAACGTCGCCGACAGGATTCGAACCTGTGCGGGCAGAGCCCAACAGATTTCAAGTCTGTCGCCTTAACCACTCGGCCACGACGACTACGGTTGCATTAAAGGTTTAATTTGAAACTGTTCCGAGTAAGATCATCATTCATTTCAAAAATAAGAAAAAGAACGTCGCCGACAGGATTCGAACCTGTGCGGGCAGAGCCCAACAGATTTCAGGTCTGTCGCCTTAACTACTCGGCCACGGTTGCATTAAAGGTTTAATTTGAAACCGTTCCGAGTAAGATCATCATTCATTTCAAAAATTAGAAAAAGAACGTCGCCGACAGGATTCAAACCTGGGCGGGCATAGCCCAACAGATTTCGAGTCTGTCGCCTTAACCACTCGGCCACGACGACTACGGTTTCATCAAAGAATTAATTTGTAACCGTTCCGAGTAAGATCATCATTCATTTCAAAAATAAGAAAAAGAACGTCGCCGACAGGATTCGAACCTGTGCGGGCAGAGCCCAACAGATTTCGAGTCTGTCGCCTTAACCACTCGGCCACGACGACTACGGTTTCATCAAAGAATTAATTTGTAACCGTTCCGAGTAAGATCATCATTTGTCTGAAAAATTAGAAGAAGAACGTCGCCGACAGGATTCGAACCTGTGCGGGCAGAGCCCAACAGATTTCAAGTCTGTCGCCTTAACCACTCGGCCACGACGTCTACGGTTGCATTAAAGGTTTAATTTGAAACCGTTCCGAGTAAGATCATCATTCATTTCAAAAATAGGAAAAAGAACGTCGCCGACAGGATTCGAACCTGTGCGGGCAGAGCCCAACAGATTTCGAGTCTGTCGCCTTAACCACTCGGCCACGACGACTACGGTTTGACCAAGAATTAATTTGTAACTGTTCCAGTAAGATCATCATTTATCTCAAAAATTAGAAAAAGAACGTCGCCGACAGGATTCGAACCTGTGCGGGCAGAGCCCAACAGATTTCAAGTCTGTCGCCTTAACCACTCGGCCACGACGACTACGGTTGCACTAAAGGTTTAATTTGAAACTGTTCCGAGTAAGATCATCATTCATTTCAAAAATAAGAAAAAGAACGTCGCCGACAGGATTCGAACCTGTGCGGGCAGAGCCCAACAGATTTCAAGTCTGTCGCCTTAACCACTCGGCCACGACGACTACGGTTGCACTAAAGGTTTAATTTGAAACTGTTCCGAGTAAGATCATCATTCATTTCAAAAATAAGAAAAAGAACGTCGCCGACAGGATTCGAACCTGTGCGGGCAGAGCCCAACAGATTTCAAGTCTGTCGCCTTAACCATCGGCCACGACGACTACGGTTGCATTAAAGGTTTAATTTGAAACCGTTCCGAGTAAGATCATCATTCATTTCAAAAATAGGAAAAAGAACGTCGCCGACAGGATTCGAACCTGTGCGGGCAGAGCCCAACAGATTTCGAGTCTGTCGCCTTAACCACTCGACGACGACTACGGTTTGACCAAGAATTAATTTGTAACTGTTCCCAGTGTGCGGCCAGAGCCCAACAGATTTCAAGTCTGTCGCCTTAACCACTCGGCCACGACGACTACGGTTGCATTAAAGGTTTAATTTGAAACTGTTCCGAGTAAGATCATCATTTGTCTGAAAAATTAGAAGAAGAACGTCGCCGACAGGATTCGAACCTGTGCGGGCAGAGCCCAACAGATTTCGAGTCTGTCGCCTTAACCACTCGGCCACGACGACAACGGTTTCATCAAAGAATTAATTTGTAACCGTTCCGAGTAAGATCATCATTTGTCTCAAAAATTAGAAGAAGAACGTCGCCGACAGGATTCGAACCTGTGCGGGCAGAGCCCAACAGATTTCGAGTCTGTCGCCTTAACCACTCGGCCACGACGACTACGGTTTCATCAAAGAATTAATTTGTAACCGTTCCGAGTAAGATCATCATTTGTCTCAAAAATTAGAAGAAGAACGTCGCCGACAGGATTCGAACCTGTGCGGGCAGAGCCCAACAGATTTCGAGTCTGTCGCCTTAACCACTCGGCCACGACGACTACGGTTTGACCAAGAATTAATTTGTAACTGTTCCCAGTAAGATCATCATTTATCTCAAAAATTAGAAAAAGAACGTCGCCGACAGGATTCGAACCTGTGCGGGCAGAGCCCAACAGATTTCAAGTCTGTCGCCTTAACCACTCGGCCACGACGACTACGGTTTGACCAAGAATTAATTTGTAACTGTTCCCAGTAAGATCATCATTTATCTCAAAAATTAGAAAAAGAACGTGGCCGACAGGATTCGAACCTGTGCGGGCAGAGCCCAACAGATTTCAAGTCTGTCGCCTTAACCACTCGGCCACGACGACTACGGTTTCATCAAAGAATTAATTTGTAACCGTTCCGAGTAAGATCATCATTTGTCTGAAAAATTAGAAGAAGAACGTCGCGGACAGGATTCGAACCTGTGCGGGCAGAGCCCAACAGATTTCAAGTCTGTCGCCTTAACCACTCGGCCACGACGTCTACGGTTGCATTAAAGGTTTAATTTGAAACCGTTCCGAGTAAGAACATCATTCATTTCAAAAATAGGAAAAAGAACGTCGCCGACAGGATTCGAACCTGGGCGGGCAGAGCCCAACAGATTTCGAGTCTGTCGCCTTAACCACTCGGCCACGACGACTACGGTTTGACCAAAAAATAATTTGTAACTGTTCCCAGTAAGATCATCATTTGTCTCAAAAATTAGAAGAAGAACGTGGCCGACAGGATTCGTACCTGTGCGGGCAGAGCCCAACAGATTTCGAGTCTGTCGCCTTAACCACTCGGCCACGACGACTACGGTTTGACCAAGAATTAATTTGTAACTGTTCCCAGTAAGATCATCATTTATCTCAAAAATTAGAAAAAGAACGTCGCCGACAGGATTCGAACCTGTGCGGGCAGAGCCCAACAGATTTCAAGTCTGTCGCCTTAACCACTCGGCCACGACGACTACGGTTGCATTAAAGGTTTAATTTGAAACTGTTCCGAGTAAGGATTATCATTCACTTCAAAAATAAGAAAAAGAACGTCGCCGACAGGATTCGAACCTGGGCGGGCAGAGCCCAACATATTTCAGGTCTGTCGCCTTAACTACTCGGCCACGGTTGCATTAAAGGTTTAATTTGAAACCGTTCCGAGTCAGATCATCATTCATTTCAAAAATAAGAAAAAGAACGTCGCCGACAGGATTCGAACCTGTGCGGGCAGAGCCCAACAGATTTCAAGTCTGTCGCCTTAACCACTCGGCCACGACGACTACGGTTTGACCAAGAATTAATTTGTAACTGTTCCCAGTAAGATCATCATTTACCTCAAAAATTAGAAAAAGAACGTCGCCGACAGGATTCGAACCTGTGCGGGCAGAGCCCAACAGATTTCAAGTCTGTCGCCTTAACCACTCGGCCACGACGACTACGGTTGCATTAAAGGTTTAATTTGAAACTGTTCCGAGTAAGATCATCATTCATTTCAAAAATAAGAAAAAGAACGTCGCCGACAGGATTCGAATCTGTGCGGGCAGAGCCCAACAGATTTCAGGTCTGTCGCCTTAACTACTCGGCCACGGTTGCATTAAAGGTTTAATTTGAAACCGTTCCGAGTAAGATCATCATTCATTTCAAAAATTAGAAAAAGAACGTCGCCGACAGGATTCAACCTGGCGGGCAGAGCCCAACAGATTTCGAGTCTGTCGCCTTAACCACTCGGCCACGACGACTACGGTTTCATCAAAGAATTAATTTGTAACCGTTCCGAGTAAGATCATCATTCATTTCAAAAATAAGAAAAAGAACGTCGCCGACAGGATTCGAACCTGTGCGGGCAGAGCCCAACAGATTTCGAGTCTGTCGCCTTAACCACTCGGCCACGACGACTACGGTTTCATCAAAGAATTAATTTGTAACCGTTCCGAGTAAGATCATCATTTGTCTGAAAAATTAGAAGAAGATCGTCGCCGACAGGATTCGAACCTGTGCGGGCAGAGCCCAACAGATTTCAAGTCTGTCGCCTTAACCACTCGGCCACGACGTCTACGGTTGCATTAAAGGTTTAATTTGAAACCGTTCCGAGTAAGATCATCATTCATTTCAAAAATAGGAAAAAGAACGTCGCCGACAGGATTCGAACCTGTGCGGGCAGAGCCCAACAGATTTCGAGTCTGTCGCCTTAACCACTCGGCCACGACGACTACGGTTTGACCAAGAATTAATTTGTAACTGTTCCCAGTAAGATCATCATTTATCTCAAAAATTAGAAAAAGAACGTCGCCGACAGGATTCGAACCTGTGCGGGCAGAGCCCAACAGATTTCAAGTCTGTCGCCTTAACCACTCGGCCACGACGACTACGGTTGCACTAAAGGTTTAATTTGAAACTGTTCCGAGTAAGATCATCATTCATTTCAAAAATAAGAAAAAGAACGTCGCCGACAGGATTCGAACCTGTGCGGGCAGAGCCCAACAGATTTCAAGTCTGTCGCCTTAACCACTCGGCCACGACGACTACGGTTGCACTAAAGGTTTAATTTGAAACTGTTCCGAGTAAGATCATCATTCATTTCAAAAATAAGAAAAAGAACGTCGCCGACAGGATTCGAACCTGTGCGGGCAGAGCCCAACAGATTTCAAGTCTGTCGCCTTAACCATTCGGCCACGACGACTACGGTTGCATTAAAGGTTTAATTTGAAACCGTTCCGAGTAAGATCATCATTCATTTCAAAAATAGGAAAAAGAACGTCGCCGACAGGATTCGAACCTGTGCGGGCAGAGCCCAACAGATTTCGAGTCTGTCGCCTTAACCACTCGACCACGACGACTACGGTTTGACCAAGAATTAATTTGTAACTGTTCCCAGTGTGCGGCAGAGCCCAACAGATTTCAAGTCTGTCGCCTTAACCACTCGGCCACGACGACTACGGTTGCATTAAAGGTTTAATTTGAAACTGTTCCGAGTAAGATCATCATTTGTCTGAAAAATTAGAAGAAGAACGTCGCCGACAGGATTCGAACCTGTGCGGGCAGAGCCCAACAGATTTCGAGTCTGTCGCCTTAACCACTCGGCCACGACGACTACGGTTTGACCAAGAATTAATTTGTAACTGTTCCCAGTAAGATCATCATTTATATTAAAAATTAGAAAAAGAACGTGCCGACAGGATTCGAACCTGTGCGGGCAGAGCCCAACAGATTTCGAGTCTGTCGCCTTAACCACTCGGCCACGACGACTTCGGTTTCATCAAAGAATTAATTTGTAACCGTTCCGAGTAAGATCATCATTTGTCTCAAAAATTAGAAGAAGAACGTCGCCGACAGGATTCGAACCTGTGTGGGCAGAGCCCAACAGATTTCTAGTCTGTCGCCTTAACCACTCGGCCACGACGACTACGGTTTGACCAAGAATTAATTTGTAACTGTTCCCAGTAAGATCATCATTTATCTCAAAAATTAGAAAAAGAACGTCGCCGACAGGATTCGAACCTGTGCGGGCAGAGCCCAACAGATTTCAAGTCTGTCGCCTTAACCACTCGGCCACGACGACTACGGTTTGACCAAGAATTAATTTGTAACTGTTCCCAGTAAGATCATCATTTATATTAAAAATTAGATAAAGAACGTGGCCGACAGGATTCGAACCTGGCGGGCAGAGCCCAACAGATTTCGAGTCTGTCGCCTTAACCACTCGGCCACGACGACACGGTTTCATCAAAGAATTAATTTGTAACCGTTCCGAGTAAGATCATCATTTGTCTCAAAAATTAGAAGAAGAACGTCGCCGACAGGATTCGAACCTGTGCGGGCAGAGCCCAACAGATTTCGAGTCTGTCGCCTTAACCACTCGGCCACGACGACTACGGTTTGACCAAGAATTAATTTGTAACTGTTCCCAGTAAGATCATCATTTATCTCAAAAATTAGAAAAAGAACGTCGCCGACAGGATTCGAACCTGTGCGGGCAGAGCCCAACAGATTTCAAGTCTGTCGCCTTAACCACTCGGCCACGACGACTACGGTTTGACCAAGAATTAATTTGTAACTGTTCCCAGTAAGATCATCATTTATCTCAAAAATTAGAAAAAGAACGTCGCCGACAGGATTCGAACCTGTGCGGGCAGAGCCCAACAGATTTCAAGTCTGTCGCCTTAACCACTCGGCCACGACGACTACGGTTGCATTAAAGGTTTAATTTGAAACTGTTCCGAGTAAGATCATCATTCATTTCAAAAATAAGAAAAAAACGTCGCCGACAGGATTCGAACCTGTGCGGGCAGAGCCCAACAGATTTCAGTCTGTCGCCTTAACCTCGGCCACGGTTGCATTAAAGGTTTAATTTGAAACCGTTCCGAGTAAGATCATCATTCATTTCAAAAATAAGAAAAAGAACGTCGCCGACAGGATTCGAACCTGTGCGGGCAGAGCCCAACAGATTTCGAGTCTGTCGCCTTAACCACTCGGCCACGACGACTACGGTTTGACCATGAATTAATTTGTAACCGTTCCGAGTAAGATCATCATTTGTCTGAAAAATTAGAAGAAGAACGTCGCCGACAGGATTCGAACCTGTGCGGGCAGAGCCCAACAGATTTCAAGTCTGTCGCCTTAACCACTCGGCCACGACGACTACGGTTTGACCAAGAATTAATTTGTAACTGTTCCCAGTAAGATCATCATTTGTCTCAAAAATTAGAAAATGAACGTCGCCGACAGGATTCGAACCTGTGCGGGCAGAGCCCAACAGATTTCAAGTCTGTCGCCTTAACCACTCGGCCACGGTTGCATTAAAGGTTTAATTTGAAACTGTTCCGAGTAAGATCATCATTCATTTCAAAAATAAGAAAAAGAACGTCGCCGACAGATCATCAGAAAAAGAACGTCCGACAGGATTCGAACCTGGGCGGGCAGAGCCCAACAGATTTCGAGTCTGTCGCCTTAACCACTCGGCCACGACGACTACGGTTTGACCAAGAAATAATTTGTAACTGTTCCCAGTAAGATCATCATTTGTCTCAAAAATTAGAAGAAGAACGTCGCCGACAGGATTCGAACCTGTGCGGGCAGAGCCCAACAGATTTCGAGTCTGTCGCCTTAACCACTCGGCCACGACGACTACGGTTTGACCAAGAATTAATTTGTAACTGTTCCCAGTAAGATCATCATTTATCTCAAAAATTAGAAAAAGAACGTCGCCGACAGGATTCGAACCTGTGCGGGCAGAGCCCAACAGATTTCAGTCTGTCGCCTTAACCACTCGGCCACGACGACTACGGTTTGACCAAGAATTAATTTGTAACTGTTCCGAGTAAGATCATCATTTATCTCAAAAATTAGAAAAAGAACGTCGCCGACAGGATTCGAACCTGTGCGGGCAGAGCCCAACAGATTTCAAGTCTGTCGCCTTAACCACTCGGCCACGACGACTACGGATGCATTAAAGGTTTAATTTGAAACTGTTCCGAGTAAGGATCATCATTCCTTTCAAAAATAAGAAAAAGAACGTCGCCGACAGGATTCGAACCTGTGCGGGCAGAGCCCAATATATTTCAGGTCTGTCGCCTTAACCACTCGGCCACGGTTGCATTAAAGGTTTAATTTGAAACCGTTCCGAGTCAGATCATCATTCATTTCAAAAATTAGAAAAAGAACGTCGCCGACAGGATTCGAACCTCTGCGGGCAGAGCCCAACAGATTTCCAGTCTGTCGCCTTAACCACTCGGCCACGACGACTACGGTTGCATTAAAGGTTTAATTTGAAACTGTTCCGAGTAAGATCATCATTCATTTCAAAAATAAGAAAAAGAACGTCGCCGACAGGATTCGAATCTGTGCGGCCAGAGCCCAACAGATTTCGAGTCTGTCGCCTTAACCACTCGGCCACGGTTGCATTAAAGGTTCAATTTGAAACCGTTCCGAGTAAGATCATCATTCATTTCAAAAATAAGAAAAAGAACGTCGCCGACAGGATTCGAACCTGTGCGGGCAGAGCCCAACAGATTTCGAGTCTGTCGCCTTAACCACTCGGCCACGACGACTACGGTTTCATCGAAGAATTAATTTGTAACCGTTCCGAGTAAGATCATCATTTGTCTCAAAAATTAGAAGAAGAACGTCGCCGAAACGATTCGAACCTGTGCGGGCAGCCCAACAGATTTCAAGTCTGTCGCCTTAACCACTCGGCCACGACGACAACGGTTGCATTAAAGGTTTAATTTGAAACTGTTCCGAGTACGATCATCATTCATTTCAAAAATAAGAAAAAGAACGTCGCCGACAGGATTCGAACCTGTGCGGGCAGAGCCCAACAGATTTCAAGTCTTTCGCCTTAACCATTCGGCCACGACGACTACGGTTGCATTAAAGGTTTAATTTGAAACCGTTCCGAGTAAGATCATCATTCATTTCAAAAATAGGAAAAAGAACGTCGCCGACAGGATTCGAACCTGTGCGGGCAGAGCCCAACAGATTTCGAGTCTGTCGCCTTAACCACTCGGCCACGACGACTACGGTTTGACCAAGAATTAATTTGTAACTGTTCCCAGTGTGCGGCCAGAGCCCAACAGATTTCAAGTCTGTCGCCTTAACCACTCGGCCACGACGACTACGGTTGCATTAAAGGTTTAATTTGAAACTGTTCCGAGTAAGATCATCATTTGTCTGAAAAATCAGAAGAAGAACGTCGCCGACAGGATTCGGACCTGTGCGGGCAGAGCCCAACAGATTTCGAGTCTGTCGCCTTAACCACTCGGCCACGACGACTACGGTTTGACCAAGAATTAATTTGTAACTGTTCCCAGTAAGATCATCATTTATATTAAAAATTAGAAAAAGAACGTGGCCGACAGGATTCGAACCTGTGCGGGCAGAGCCCAACAGATTTCGAGTCTGTCGCCTTAACCACTCGGCCACGACGACTACGGTTTGACCAAGAATTAATTTGTAACTGTTCCCAGTAAGATCATCATTTATCTCAAAAATTAGAAAAAGAACGTCGCCGACAGGATTCGAACCTGTGCGGGCATTAAAGGTTTAATTTGAAACCGTTCCGAGTAAGATCATCATTCATTTCAAAAATAAAAAAAAGAACGTCGCCGACAGGATTCGAACCTGGGCGGGCATAGCCCAACAGATTTCGAGTCTGTCGCCTTAACCACTCGGCCACGACGACTACGGTTTCATCAAAGAATTAATTTGTAACCGTTCCGAGTAAGATCATCATTCATTTCAAAAATAAGAAAAAGAACGTCGCCGACAGGATTCGAACCTGTGCGGGCAGAGCCCAACAGATTTCAAGTCTGTCGCCTTAACCACTCGGCCACGACGACTACGGTTTGACCAAGAATTAATTTGTAACTGTTCCCAGTAAGATCATCATTTATCTCAAAAATTAGAAAATGAACGTCGCCGACAGGATTCGAACCTGTGCGGGCATTAAAGGTTTAATTTGAAACCGTTCCGAGTAAGATCATCATTCATTTCAAAAATAAAAAAAAGAACGTCGCCGACAGGATTCGAACCTGGGCGGGCAGAGCCCAACAGATTTCGAGTCTGTCGCCTTAACCACTCGGCCACGACGACTACGGTTTCATCAAAGAATTAATTTGTAACCGTTCCGAGTAAGATCATCATTCATTTCAAAAATAAGAAAAAGAACGTCGCCGACAGGATTCGAACCTGTGCGGGCAGAGCCCAACAGATTTCAAGTCTGTCGCCTTAACCACTCGGCCACGACGTCTACGGTTGCATTAAAGGTTTAATTTGAAACCGTTCCGAGTAAGAACATCATTCATTTCAAAAATAGGAAAAAGAACGTCGCCGACAGGATTCGAACCTGGGCGGGCAGAGCCCAACAGATTTCGAGTCTGTCGCCTTAACCACTCGGCCACGACGACTACGGTTTGACCAAGAAATAATTTGTAACTGTTCCCAGTAAGATCATCATTTGTCTCAAAAATTAGAAGAAGAACGTCGCCGACAGGATTCGTACCTGTGCGGGCAGAGCCCAACAGATTTCGAGTCTGTCGCCTTAACCACTCGGCCACGACGACTACGGTTTGACCAAGAATTAATTTGTAACTGTTCCCAGTAAGATCATCATTTATCTCAAAAATTAGAAAAAGAACGTCGCCGACAGGATTCGAACCTGTGCGGGCAGAGCCCAACAGATTTCAAGTCTGTCGCCTTAACCACTCGGCCACGACGACTACGGTTGCATTAAAGGTTTAATTTGAAACTGTTCCGAGTAAGGATTATCATTCATTTCAAAAATAAGAAAAAGAACGTCGCCGACAGGATTCGAACCTGTGCGGGCAGAGCCCAACATATTTCAGGTCTGTCGCCTTAACTACTCGGCCACGGTTGCATTAAAAGTTTAATTTAAAACCGTTCCGAGTCAGATCATCATTCATTTCAAAAATAAGAAAAAGAACGTCGCCGACAGGATTCGAACCTGTGCGGGCAGAGCCCAACAGATTTCAAGTCTGTCGCCTTAACCACTCGGCCACGACGACTACGGTTTGACCAAGAATTAATTTGTAACTGTTCCGAGTAAGATCATCATTCATTTCAAAAATAAGAAAAAGAACGTCGCCGACAGGATTCGAACTGTGCGGGCAGAGCCCAACAGATTTCAGGTCTGTCGCCTTAACTACTCGGCCACGGTTGCATTAAAGGTTTAATTTGAAACCGTTCCGAGTAAGATCATCATTCATTTCAAAAATTAGAAAAAGAACGTCGCCGACAGGATTCGAACCTGGGCGGGCATAGCCCAACAGATTTCGAGTCTGTCGCCTTAACCACTCGGCCACGACGACTACGGTTTCATCAAAGCATTAATTTGTAACCGTTCCGAGTAAGATCATCATTCATTTCAAAAATAAGAAAAAGAACGTCGCCGACAGGATTCGAACCTGTGCGGGCAGAGCCCAACAGATTTCGAGTCTGTCGCCTTAACCACTCGGCCACGACGACTACGGTTTCATCAAAGAATTAATTTGTAACCGTTCCGAGTAAGATCATCATTTGTCTGAAAAATTAGAAGAAGAACGTCGCGGACAGGATTCGAACCTGTGCGGGCAGAGCCCAACAGATTTCAAGTCTGTCGCCTTAACCACTCGGCCACGACGTCTACGGTTGCATTAAAGGTTTAATTTGAAACCGTTCCGAGTAAGATCATTCATTTCAAAAATAGAAAAAGAACGTCGCCGACAGGATTCGAACCTGGCGGGCAGAGCCCAACAGATTTCGAGTCTGTCGCCTTAACCACTCGGCCACGACGACTACGGTTTGACCAAAAAATAATTTGTAACTGTTCCCAGTAAGATCATCATTTGTCTCAAAAATTAGAAGAAGAACGTGGCCGACAGGATTCGTACCTGTGCGGGCAGAGCCCAACAGATTTCGAGTCTGTCGCCTTAACCACTCGGCCACGACGACTACGGTTTGACCAAGAATTAATTTGTAACTGTTCCCAGTAAGATCATCATTTATCTCAAAATTAGAAAAAGAACGTCGCCGACAGGATTCGAACCTGTGCGGGCAGAGCCCAACAGATTTCAAGTCTGTCGCCTTAACCACTCGGCCACGACGACTACGGTTGCATTAAAGGTTTAATTTGAAACTGTTCCGAGTAAGGATTATCATTCACTTCAAAAATAAGAAAAAGAACGTCGCCGACAGGATTCGAACCTGTGCGGGCAGAGCCCAACAGATTTCAGTCTGTCGCCTTAACTACTCGGCCACGGTTGCATTAAAGGTTTAATTTGAAACCGTTCCGAGTAGATCATCATTCATTTCAAAAATAGAAAAAGAACGTCGCCGACAGGATTCGAACCTGTGCGGGCAGAGCCCAACAGATTTCAAGTCTGTCGCCTTAACCACTCGGCCACGACGACTACGGTTTGACCAAGAATTAATTTGTAACTGTTCCCAGTAAGATCATCATTTACCTCAAAAATTAGAAAAAGAACGTCGCCGACAGGATTCGAACCTGTGCGGGCAGAGCCCAACAGATTTCAAGTCTGTCGCCTTAACCACTCGGCCACGACGACTACGGTTGCATTAAAGGTTTAATTTGAAACTGTTCCGAGTAAGATCATCATTCATTTCAAAAATAAGAAAAAGAACGTCGCCGACAGGATTCGAATCTGTGCGGGCAGAGCCCAACAGATTTCAGGTCTGTCGCCTTAACTACTCGGCCACGGTTGCATTAAAGGTTTAATTTGAAACCGTTCCGAGTAAGATCATCATTCATTTCAAAAATTAGAAAAAGAACGTCGCCGACAGGATTCAAACCTGGGCGGGCATAGCCCAACAGATTTCGAGTCTGTCGCGTTAACCACTCGGCCACGACGACTACGGTTTCATCAAAGAATTAATTTGTAACCGTTCCGAGTAAGATCATCATTCATTTCAAAAATAAGAAAAAGAACGTCGCCGACAGGATTCGAACCTGTGCGGGCAGAGCCCAACAGATTTCGAGTCTGTCGCCTTAACCACTCGGCCACGACGACTACGGTTTCATCAAAGAATTAATTTGTAACCGTTCCGAGTAAGATCATCATTTGTCTCAAAAATTAGAAGAAGAACGTCGCCGAAGGATTCGAACCTGTGCGGGCAGAGCCCAACAGATTTCAAGTCTGTCGCCTTAACCACTCGGCCACGACGACAACGGTTGCATTAAAGGTTTAATTTGAAACTGTTCCGAGTACGATCATCATTCATTTCAAAAATAAGAAAAAGAACGTCGCCGACAGGATTCGAACCTGTGCGGGCAGAGCCCAACAGATTTCAAGTCTTTCGCCTTAACCATTCGGCCACGACGACTACGGTTGCATTAAAGGTTTAATTTGAAACCGTTCCGAGTAAGATCATCATTCATTTCAAAAATAGGAAAAAGAACGTCGCCGACAGGATTCGAACCTGTGCGGGCAGAGCCCAACAGATTTCGAGTCTGTCGCCTTAACCACTCGGCCACGACGACTACGGTTTGACCAAGAATTAATTTGTAACTGTTCCCAGTGTGCGGCCAGAGCCCAACAGATTTCAAGTCTGTCGCCTTAACCACTCGGCCACGACGACTACGGTTGCAAAAGGTTTAATTTGAAACTGTTCCGAGTAAGATCATCATTTGTCAAAAATAGAAGAAGAACGTCGCCGACAGGATTCGAACCTGTGCGGGCAGAGCCCAACAGATTTCGAGTCTGTCGCCTTAACCACTCGGCCACGACGACTACGGTTTGACCAAGAATTAATTTGTAACTGTTCCCAGTAAGATCATCATTTATTTAAAAATTAGAAAAAGAACGTCGCCGACAGGATTCGAACCTGTGCGGGCAGAGCCCAACAGATTTCGAGTCTGTCGCCTTAACCACTCGGCCACGACGACTACGGTTTGACCAAGAATTAATTTGTAACTGTTCCCAGTAAGATCATCATTTATCTCAAAAATTAGAAAAGAACGTCGCCGACAGGATTCGAACCTGTGCGGGCAGAGCCCAACAGATTTCAAGTCTGTCGCCTTAACCACTCGGCCACGACGACTACGGTTTGACCAAGAATTAATTTGTAACTGTTCCCAGTAAGATCATCATTTATCTCAAAAATTAGAAAATGAACGTCGCCGACAGGATTCGAACCTGTGCGGGCATTAAAGGTTTAATTTGAAACCGTTCCGAGTAAGATCATCATTCATTTCAAAAATAAAAAAGAACGTCGCCGACAGGATTCGAACCTGGCGGGCAGAGCCCAACAGATTTCGAGTCTGTCGCCTTAACCACTCGGCCACGACGACTACGGTTTCATCAAAGAATTAATTTGTAACCGTTCCGAGTAAGATCATCATTCATTTCAAAAATAAGAAAAAGAACGTCGCCGACAGGATTCGAACCTGTGCGGGCAGAGCCCAACAGATTTCAAGTCTGTCGCCTTAACCACTCGGCCACGACGACTACGGTTGCATTAAAGGTTTAATTTGAACCGTTCCGAGTAAGATCATCATTCATTTCAAAAATAGAAAAAGAACGTCGCCGACAGGATTCGAACCTGTGCGGGCAGAGCCCAACAGATTTCGAGTCTGTCGCCTTAACCACTCGGCCACGACGACTACGGTTTGACCAAGAATTAATTTGTAACTGTTCCCAGTAAGATCATCATTTGTCTCAAAAATTAGAAAAGAACGTCGCCGACAGGATTCGAACCTGTGCGGGCAGAGCCCAACAGATTTCGAGTCTGTCGCCTTAACCACTCGGCCACGACGACTACGGTTTGACCAAGAATTAATTTGTAACTGTTCCCAGTAAGATCATCATTTATCTCAAAAATTAGAAAAAGAACGTCGCCGACAGGATTCGAACCTGTGCGGGCAGAGCCCAACAGATTTCAAGTCTGTCGCCTTAACCACTCGGCCACGACGACTACGGTTGCATTAAAGGTTTAATTTGAAACTGTTCCGAGTAAGATCATCATTCATTTCAAAAATAGAAAAAGAACGTCGCCGACAGGATTCGAACCTGTGCGGGCAGAGCCCAACAGATTTCAGTCTGTCGCCTTAACACTCGGCCACGGTTGCATTAAAAGTTTAATTTAAAACCGTTCCGAGTCAGATCATCATTCATTTCAAAAATAAGAAAAAGAACGTCGCCGACAGGATTCGAACCTGTGCGGGCAGAGCCCAACAGATTTCAAGTCTGTCGCCTTAACCACTCGGCCACGACGACTACGGTTTGACCAAGAATTAATTTGTAACTGTTCCGAGTAAGATCATCATTCATTTCAAAAATAAGAAAAAGAACGTCGCCGACAGGATTCGAATCTGTGCGGGCAGAGCCCAACAGATTTCAGGTCTGTCGCCTTAACTACTCGGCCACGGTTGCATTAAAGGTTTAATTTGAAACCGTTCCGAGTAAGATCATCATTCATTTCAAAAATTAGAAAAAGAACGTCGCCGACAGGATTCGAACCTGGGCGGGCATAGCCCAACAGATTTCGAGTCTGTCGCCTTAACCACTCGGCCACGACGACTACGGTTTCATCAAAGCATTAATTTGTAACCGTTCCGAGTAAGATCATCATTCATTTCAAAAATAAGAAAAAGAACGTCGCCGACAGGATTCGAACCTGTGCGGGCAGAGCCCAACAGATTTCGAGTCTGTCGCCTTAACCACTCGGCCACGACGACTACGGTTTCATCAAAGAATTAATTTGTAACCGTTCCGAGTAAGATCATCATTTGTCAAAAATTAGAAGAAGAACGTCGCGACAGGATTCGAACCTGTGCGGGCAGAGCCCAACAGATTTCAGTCTGTCGCCTTAACCACTCGGCCACGACGACTACGGTTGCATTAAAGGTTTAATTTGAAACCGTTCCGAGTAAGATCATCATTCATTTCAAAAATAGAAAAAGAACGTCGCCGACAGGATTCGAACCTGGCGGGCAGAGCCCAACAGATTTCGAGTCTGTCGCCTTAACCACTCGGCCACGACGACTACGGTTTGACCAAAATAATTTGTAACTGTTCCAGTAAGATCATCATTTGTCTCAAAAATTAGAAGAAGAACGTGCCGACAGGATTCGACCTGTGCGGGCAGAGCCCAACAGATTTCGAGTCTGTCGCCTTAACCACTCGGCCACGACGACTACGGTTTGACCAAGAATTAATTTGTAACTGTTCCCAGTAAGATCATCATTTATCTCAAAATTAGAAAAAGAACGTCGCCGACAGGATTCGAACCTGTGCGGGCAGAGCCCAACAGATTTCAAGTCTGTCGCCTTAACCACTCGGCCACGACGACTACGGTTGCATTAAAGGTTTAATTTGAAACTGTTCCGAGTAAGATCATCATTCATTCAAAAATAAGAAAAAGAACGTCGCCGACAGGATTCGAACCTGTGCGGGCAGAGCCCAACAGATTTCAGGTCTGTCGCCTTAACTACTCGGCCACGGTTGCATTAAAGGTTTAATTTGAAACCGTTCCGAGTAAGATCATCATTCATTTCAAAAATAAGAAAAAGAACGTCGCCGACAGGATTCGAACCTGTGCGGGCAGAGCCCAACAGATTTCAAGTCTGTCGCCTTAACCACTCGGCCACGACGACTACGGTTTGACCAAGAATTAATTTGTAACTGTTCCGAGTAAGATCATCATTTCAAAAATTAGAAAAAGAACGTCGCCGACAGGATTCGAACCTGTGCGGGCAGAGCCCAACAGATTTCAAGTCTGTCGCCTTAACCACTCGGCCACGACGACTACGGTTGCATTAAAGGTTTAATTTGAAACTGTTCCGAGTAAGATCATCATTCATTTCAAAAATAAGAAAAAGAACGTCGCCGACAGGATTCGAACCTGTGCGGGCAGAGCCCAACAGATTTCAGTCTGTCGCCTTAACCACTCGGCCACGGTTGCATTAAAGGTTTAATTTGAAACCGTTCCGAGTAAGATCATCATTCATTTCAAAAATTAGAAAAAGAACGTCGCCGACAGGATTCGAACCTGTGCGGGCAGAGCCCAACAGATTTCGAGTCTGTCGCCTTAACCACTCGGCCACGACGACTACGGTTTCATCAAAGAATTAATTTGTAACCGTTCCGAGTAAGATCATCATTCATTTCAAAAATAAGAAAAAGAACGTCGCCGACAGGATTCGAACCTGTGCGGGCAGAGCCCAACAGATTTCGAGTCTGTCGCCTTAACCACTCGGCCACGACGACTACGGTTTCATCAAAGAATTAATTTGTAACCGTTCCGAGTAAGATCATCATTTGTCTGAAAAATTAGAAAAGAACGTCGCCGACAGGATTCGAACCTGTGCGGGCAGAGCCCAACAGATTTCAAGTCTGTCGCCTTAACCACTCGGCCACGACGACTACGGTTGCATTAAAGGTTTAATTTGAAACCGTTCCGAGTAAGATCATCATTCATTTCAAAAATAGAAAAAGAACGTCGCCGACAGGATTCGAACCTGTGCGGGCAGAGCCCAACAGATTTCGAGTCTGTCGCCTTAACCACTCGGCCACGACGACTACGGTTTGACCAAGAATTAATTTGTAACTGTTCCGAGTAAGATCATCATTTGTCTCAAAAATTAGAAAAAGAACGTCGCCGACAGGATTCGAACCTGTGCGGGCAGAGCCCAACAGATTTCAAGTCTGTCGCCTTAACCACTCGGCCACGACGACTACGGTTGCATAAAGGTTTAATTTGAAACTGTTCCGAGTAAGATCATCATTCATTTCAAAAATAAGAAAAAGAACGTCGCCGACAGGATTCGAACCTGTGCGGGCAGAGCCCAACAGATTTCAAGTCTGTCGCCTTAACCACTCGGCCACGACGACTACGGTTGCACTAAAGGTTTAATTTGAAACTGTTCCGAGTAAGATCATCATTCATTTCAAAAATAAGAAAAAGAACGTCGCCGACAGGATTCGAACCTGTGCGGGCAGAGCCCAACAGATTTCAAGTCTGTCGCCTTAACCATCGGCCACGACGACTACGGTTGCATTAAAGGTTTAATTTGAAACCGTTCCGAGTAAGATCATCATTCATTTCAAAAATAGAAAAAGAACGTCGCCGACAGGATTCGAACCTGTGCGGGCAGAGCCCAACAGATTTCGAGTCTGTCGCCTTAACCACTCGGCCACGACGACTACGGTTTGACCAAGAATTAATTTGTAACTGTCCCAGTGTGCGGCCAGAGCCCAACAGATTTCAAGTCTGTCGCCTTAACCACTCGGCCACGACGACTACGGTTGCATTAAAGGTTTAATTTGAAACTGTTCCGAGTAAGATCATCATTTGTCTGAAAAATTAGAAGAAGAACGTCGCCGACAGGATTCGAACCTGTGCGGGCAGAGCCCAACAGATTTCGAGTCTGTCGCCTTAACCACTCGGCCACGACGACTACGGTTTGACCAAGAATTAATTTGTAACTGTTCCCAGTAAGATCATCATTTATATTAAAAATTAGAAAAAGAACGTGCCGACAGGATTCGAACCTGTGCGGGCAGAGCCCAACAGATTTCGAGTCTGTCGCCTTAACCACTCGGCCACGACGACTACGGTTTCATCAAAGAATTAATTTGTAACCGTTCCGAGTAAGATCATCATTTGTCTCAAAAATTAGAAAAGAACGTCGCCGACAGGATTCGAACCTGTGGGGCAGAGCCCAACAGATTTCAGTCTGTCGCCTTAACCACTCGGCCACGACGACTACGGTTTGACCAAGAATTAATTTGTAACTGTTCCGAGTAAGATCATCATTTCTCAAAAATTAGAAAAAGAACGTCGCCGACAGGATTCGAACCTGTGCGGGCAGAGCCCAACAGATTTCAAGTCTGTCGCCTTAACCACTCGGCCACGACGACTACGGTTTGACAAATTAATTTGAACTGTTCCCAGTAAGATCATCATTCATTTCAAAAATTAGAAAAAGAACGTCGCCGACAGGATTCGAACCTGTGCGGGCAGAGCCCAACAGATTTCAGTCTGTCGCCTTAACCACTCGGCCACGACGACTACGGTTTGCACAAATTAATTTGAACTGTTCCGAGTAAGATCATCATTCATTTCAAAAATTAGAAAAAGAACGTCGCCGACAGGATTCGAACCTGTGCGGGCAGAGCCCAACAGATTTCAGTCTGTCGCCTTAACCACTCGGCCACGACGACTACGGTTGCATTAAAGGTTAATTTGAAACTGTTCCGAGTAAGATCATCATTCATTTCAAAAATTAGAAAAAGAACGTCGCCGACAGGATTCGAACCTGTGCGGGCAGAGCCCAACAGATTTCAGTCTGTCGCCTTAACCACTCGGCCACGACGACTACGGTTTGACCAAGAATTAATTTGTAACTGTTCCCAGTGATGCGGCAGAGCCCAACAGATTTCAAGTCTGTCGCCTTAACCACTCGGCCACGACGACTACGGTTTCATCAAATTAATTTGTAACCGTTCCGAGTAAGATCATCATTTGTCAAAAATTAGAAGAAGAACGTCGCCGACAGGATTCGAACCTGTGCGGGCAGAGCCCAACAGATTTCAGTCTGTCGCCTTAACCACTCGGCCACGACGACTACGGTTGCATTAAATTAATTTGAACTGTTCCGAGTAAGATCATCATTCATTTCAAAAATAGAAAAAGAACGTCGCCGACAGGATTCGAACCTGTGCGGGCAGAGCCCAACAGATTTCGAGTCTGTCGCCTTAACCACTCGGCCACGACGACTACGGTTTCAAAAGAATTAATTTGTAACTGTTCCGAGTAAGATCATCATTTGTCTCAAAAATTAGAAAAGAACGTCGCCGACAGGATTCGAACCTGTGCGGGCAGAGCCCAACAGATTTCGAGTCTGTCGCCTTAACCACTCGGCCACGACGACTACGGTTTGACCAAGAATTAATTTGTAACTGTTCCCAGTAAGATCATCATTTATCTCAAAAATTAGAAAAAGAACGTCGCCGACAGGATTCGAACCTGTGCGGGCAGAGCCCAACAGATTTCAAGTCTGTCGCCTTAACCACTCGGCCACGACGACTACGGTTGCAAGAATTAATTTGTAAACTGTTCCGAGTAAGATCATCATTTATTCAAAAATAGAAAAAGAACGTCGCCGACAGGATTCGAACCTGGCGGGCAGAGCCCAACAGATTTCAGTCTGTCGCCTTAACCACTCGGCCACGACGACTACGGTTTCATTTTTGAACCGTTCCGAGTAAGATCATCATTTTTCAAAAATAGAAAAGAACGTCGCCGACAGGATTCGAACCTGTGCGGGCAGAGCCCAACAGATTTCAAGTCTGTCGCCTTAACCACTCGGCCACGACGACTACGGTTTGACCAAGAATTAATTTGTAACTGTTCCCAGTAAGATCATCATTTATCTCAAAAATTAGAAAAAGAACGTCGCCGACAGGATTCGAACCTGTGCGGGCAGAGCCCAACAGATTTCAAGTCTGTCGCCTTAACCACTCGGCCACGACGACTACGGTTTGACAAGAATTAATTTGTAACTGTTCCGAGTAAGATCATCATTTATTCAAAAATAGAAAAAGAACGTCGCCGACAGGATTCGAACCTGTGCGGGCAGAGCCCAACAGATTTCAAGTCTGTCGCCTTAACCACTCGGCCACGACGACTACGGTTATAAAGGTTAATTTGAAACCGTTCCGAGTAAGATCATCATTTTCAAAAATTAGAAAAGAACGTCGCCGACAGGATTCGAACCTGTGCGGGCAGAGCCCAACAGATTTCAGTCTGTCGCCTTAACCACTCGGCCACGACGACTACGGTTTCATTAAATTTAATTTGAACCGTTCCGAGTAAGATCATCATTCATTTCAAAAATAGAAAAAGAACGTCGCCGACAGGATTCGAACCTGTGCGGGCAGAGCCCAACAGATTTCGAGTCTGTCGCCTTAACCACTCGGCCACGACGACTACGGTTTGACCAAAAATTAATTTGTAACCGTTCCGAGTAAGATCATCATTTGTCTCAAAAATTAGAAGAAGAACGTCGCCGACAGGATTCGAACCTGTGCGGGCAGAGCCCAACAGATTTCAGTCTGTCGCCTTAACCACTCGGCCACGACGACTACGGTTGCAAGAATTAATTTGTAACTGTTCCGAGTAAGATCATCATTTATCTCAAAAATTAGAAAAAGAACGTCGCCGACAGGATTCGAACCTGTGCGGGCAGAGCCCAACAGATTTCAGTCTGTCGCCTTAACCACTCGGCCACGACGACTACGGTTTGACAAAATTAATTTGTAACTGTTCCCAGTAAGATCATCATTCATCAAAAATTAGAAAAAGAACGTCGCCGACAGGATTCGAACCTGTGCGGGCAGAGCCCAACAGATTTCAGTCTGTCGCCTTAACCACTCGGCCACGACGTTTGCATTAAAGGTTTAATTTGAAACCGTTCCGAGTAAGATCATCATTCATTTCAAAAATAAGAAAAAGAACGTCGCCGACAGGATTCGAACCTGTGCGGGCAGAGCCCAACAGATTTCAAGTCTGTCGCCTTAACCACTCGGCCACGACGACTACGGTTTGACAAGAATTAATTTGTAACTGTTCCGAGTAAGATCATCATTTTCAAAAATTAGAAAAAGAACGTCGCCGACAGGATTCGAACCTGTGCGGGCAGAGCCCAACAGATTTCAAGTCTGTCGCCTTAACCACTCGGCCACGACGACTACGGTTGCATTAAAGGTTAATTTGAACTGTTCCGAGTAAGATCATCATTCATTTCAAAAATAAGAAAAAGAACGTCGCCGACAGGATTCGAACCTGTGCGGGCAGAGCCCAACAGATTTCAGTCTGTCGCCTTAACCACTCGGCCACGACGTTGCATTAAAGGTTAATTTGAACCGTTCCGAGTAAGATCATCATTCATTTCAAAAATTAGAAAAAGAACGTCGCCGACAGGATTCGAACCTGGCGGGCAGAGCCCAACAGATTTCAGTCTGTCGCCTTAACCACTCGGCCACGACGACTACGGTTTCATCAAAGAATTAATTTGTAACCGTTCCGAGTAAGATCATCATTCATTTCAAAAATAGAAAAAGAACGTCGCCGACAGGATTCGAACCTGTGCGGGCAGAGCCCAACAGATTTCGAGTCTGTCGCCTTAACCACTCGGCCACGACGACTACGGTTTCATCAAAGAATTAATTTGTAACCGTTCCGAGTAAGATCATCATTTGTCTCAAAAATTAGAAGAAGAACGTCGCCGACAGGATTCGAACCTGTGCGGGCAGAGCCCAACAGATTTCAGTCTGTCGCCTTAACCACTCGGCCACGACGACTACGGTTGCATTAAATTAATTTGAACCGTTCCGAGTAAGATCATCATTCATTCAAAAATAGAAAAAGAACGTCGCCGACAGGATTCGAACCTGTGCGGGCAGAGCCCAACAGATTTCGAGTCTGTCGCCTTAACCACTCGGCCACGACGACTACGGTTTGACCAAGAATTAATTTGTAACTGTTCCCAGTAAGATCATCATTTATTCAAAAATTAGAAAAAGAACGTCGCCGACAGGATTCGAACCTGTGCGGGCAGAGCCCAACAGATTTCAGTCTGTCGCCTTAACCACTCGGCCACGACGACTACGGTTTCACAAAGGTTAATTTGAACTGTTCCGAGTAAGATCATCATTCATTTCAAAAATTAGAAAAGAACGTCGCCGACAGGATTCGAACCTGTGCGGGCAGAGCCCAACAGATTTCAAGTCTGTCGCCTTAACCACTCGGCCACGACGACTACGGTTGCATAAAGGTTAATTTGAAACTGTTCCGAGTAAGATCATCATTCATTTCAAAAATTAGAAAAAGAACGTCGCCGACAGGATTCGAACCTGTGCGGGCAGAGCCCAACAGATTTCAAGTCTGTCGCCTTAACCACTCGGCCACGACGACTACGGTTGCATTAAAGGTTTAATTTGAAACCGTTCCGAGTAAGATCATCATTCATTTCAAAAATAGAAAAAGAACGTCGCCGACAGGATTCGAACCTGTGCGGGCAGAGCCCAACAGATTTCGAGTCTGTCGCCTTAACCACTCGGCCACGACGACTACGGTTTGACCAAGAATTAATTTGTAACTGTTCCCAGTAAGTGCGGCCAGAGCCCAACAGATTTCAGTCTGTCGCCTTAACCACTCGGCCACGACGACTACGGTTGCATTAAAGGTTTAATTTGAAACTGTTCCGAGTAAGATCATCATTTTCAAAAATTAGAAAAAGAACGTCGCCGACAGGATTCGAACCTGTGCGGGCAGAGCCCAACAGATTTCGAGTCTGTCGCCTTAACCACTCGGCCACGACGACTACGGTTTCATTAAAGAATTAATTTGTAACTGTTCCGAGTAAGATCATCATTTTCTCAAAAATTAGAAGAAGAACGTCGCCGACAGGATTCGAACCTGTGCGGGCAGAGCCCAACAGATTTCAGTCTGTCGCCTTAACCACTCGGCCACGACGACTACGGTTTCATTAAAGAATTAATTTGTAAACCGTTCCGAGTAAGATCATCATTTTTTCAAAAATTAGAAAAAGAACGTCGCCGACAGGATTCGAACCTGTGCGGGCAGAGCCCAACAGATTTCGAGTCTGTCGCCTTAACCACTCGGCCACGACGACTACGGTTTGACAAGAATTAATTTGTAACTGTTCCGAGTAAGATCATCATTTATCTCAAAAATTAGAAAAAGAACGTCGCCGACAGGATTCGAACCTGTGCGGGCAGAGCCCAACAGATTTCAGTCTGTCGCCTTAACCACTCGGCCACGACGACTACGGTTGCATCAAAGAATTAATTTGTAACCGTTCCGAGTAAGATCATCATTTCTTCAAAAATTAGAAAAGAACGTCGCCGACAGGATTCGAACCTGTGCGGGCAGAGCCCAACAGATTTCAGTCTGTCGCCTTAACCACTCGGCCACGACGACTACGGTTTCATAAAGAATTAATTTGAAACTGTTCCGAGTAAGATCATCATTTTCAAAAATTAGAGAAAAAGAACGTCGCCGACAGGATTCGAACCTGTGCGGGCAGAGCCCAACAGATTTCAAGTCTGTCGCCTTAACCACTCGGCCACGACGACTACGGTTGCATTAAA
>NW_028323137.1:7500-10000 GCF_009617815.1 Ciona robusta
GATCGAAGTCGCTCGGTCGGAGGTCGACCGATTGCCGACCCGACCATCCTAGGTCGTTTTACACTGAGCGAAAACGTCGGCCCGACGTATTGCTTCGTTGTGGTGGAAGCTGTCCGCCTCCGGCCGTTGTACAATTGCGCCGGGCTTCCCGAGCTCTCCGCGGGGTGCCGAGGTGCCCCTTGCCGCGGAGCCAGATCCCCGAGGTCGTGATCGAAGTCGCTCGGTCGGAGGTCGACCGATTGCCGACCCGACCATGCTAGGTTGTTTTACACTGAGCGAAAACGTCGGCCCGACGTATGGCTTCGTTCTGGTGGAAGCTGTCCGCCTCCGGCCGTTGTACAATTGCGCCGGGCTTCCCGAGCTCTCCGCGGGGTGCCGAGGTGCCCCTTGCCGCGGAGCCAGATCCCCGAGGTCGTGATCGAAGTCGCTCGGTAGGAGGTCGACCGATTGCCGACCCGACCATCCTAGGTCGTTTTACACTGAGCGAAAACGTCGGCCCGACGTATTGCTTCGTTGTGGTGGAAGCTGTCCGCCTCCGGCCGTTGTACAATTGCGCCGGGCTTCCCGAGCTCTCCGCGGGGTGCCGAGGTGCCCCTTGCCGCGGAGCCAGATCCCCGAGGTCGTGATCGAAGTCGCTCGGTCGGAGGTCGACCGATTGCCGACCCGACCATGCTAGGTTGTTTTACACTGAGCGAAAACGTCGGCCCGACGTATGGCTTCGTTCTGGTGGAAGCTGTCCGCCTCCGGCCGTTGTACAATTGCGCCGGGCTTCCCGAGCTCTCCGCGGGGTGCCGAGGTGCCCCTTGCCGCGGAGCCAGATCCCCGAGGTCGTGATCGAAGTCGCTCGGTAGGAGGTCGACCGATTGCCGACCCGACCATTCTAGGTCGTTTTACACTGAGCGAAAACGTCGGCCCGACGTATTGCTTCGTTGTGGTGGAAGCTGTCCGCCTCCGGCCGTTGTACAATTGCGCCGGGCTTCCCGAGCTCTCCGCGGGGTGCCGAGGTGCCCCTTGCCGCGGAGCCAGATCCCCGAGGTCGTGATCGAAGTCGCTCGGGCGGAGGTCGACCGATTGCCGGCCCCACCAGGCTAGGTTGTTTTACACCATGGTAAAATGTTGGCCCGACGTCGGGCTTCGTTGTCGTGGAAGCTGTTCGCCCCCGGCCGTTGTAGAATTGCGCCGGGCTTCCCGAGCTCTCTGCGGGGTGCCGAGGTGCCCCTTGCCGCGGAGCCAGCGCAGGAGGTCGATCCCCGCGGGTGGCCTGCGCGGCTGTCGGGCTCCACTGCGGGAGGTGGTGTAGGTGCTTGGAGCGCAGCGGGTCGATCCACGGGAGTGGCTTGCACGGCTTTCGGTGGCCACTGTAGGAGAGTATAGGCGCTGGGAGCGTAGGAGGTCGATCCCCGCCGGTGGCATGCGCGGCTGTCGGGCTCCACCGCGGGAGGTGGTGTAGGCGCTGGGAGCGCAGCAGGTCGATCCACGTGGGTGGCTTGCACGGCTATCGGTTGTTACTGCAGGAGAGTGTAGGCGCTGGGAGCGCAGCAGGTCGATCCACGGGGGTGGCTTGCACGGCTATCGGTTGTTACTGCAGGAGAGTATAGGCGCTGGGAGCGCAGCAGGTCGATCCACGGGGGTGGCTTGCACGGCTATCGGTTGTTACTGCAGGAGAGTATAGGCGCTGGGAGCGCAGCAGGTCGATCCACGGGGGTGGCTTGCACGGCTATCGGTTGTTACTGCAGGTGAGTATAGGCGCTGGGAGCGCAGCAGGTCGATCCACGAGGGTGGCTTGCACGGCTATCGGTTGTTACTGCAGGAGAGTGTAGGCGCTGGGAGCGCAGCAGGTCGATCCACGGGGGTGGCTTGCACGGCTATCGGTTGTTACTGCAGGAGAGTGTAGGCGCTGGGAGCGCAGCAGGTCGATCCACGGGGGTGGCTTGCACGGCTATCGGTTGTTACTGCAGGAGAGTATAGGCGCTGGGAGCGCAGCAGGTCGATCCACGGGGGTGGCTTGCACGGCTATCGGTTGTTACTGCAGGTGAGTATAGGCGCTGGGAGCGCAGCAGGTCGATCCCCGCGGGTGGCCCGCACGGCTGTCGGGCTCCACCGCGGGAGGTGGTGTAGGCGCTGGGAGCGCAGCAGGTCGATCCACGGGGGTGGCTTGCACGGCTATCGGTTGCTACTGTGAGGTGTTTGCGTCGGCTGGCAAAGGGTGCGCTGAGCAGAAATGTTACTGTTCGTTTGCGCTGCCAATTGCCGTTTTGGTCGTATCGAGTGGTTTTGTCGCAGCTAGTTGCAAGTCGATCTCGCGGCGGTTAACAGGGAATAGCGGGCAAGAGCTCGCCCTCGTACCGCCGCGCGATAAGGTGACAGGTTTTCTAAGCTCTGAAAAGAGCAAAGTGGTCGGATTACTAATCCATTGCGCGCTTCGGCGTGCTTGGGTGGCGTCCGCGACGCGGGGCGAGCGACCCCATCGCGCGGCCGCCCTTCGGGGTGGCGGTTACGT
>NW_028323137.1:17500-22500 GCF_009617815.1 Ciona robusta
CATACTTAGGAAAACTATTAGCCTACTTAATTAGAACTTCGCGAACTTTACTTCTGAAACGGGACCTCCTTTCAGCTGCGCTGGCATTAAACTAATGGCCAAAAAACGGCGCTTCCGCTTTTAAACAAGCCTATTGTTCGAGACAGACCTACTTGTTTCTTTAATTGTTCATAGGGCGCACCTGATTGGCCGAGCGCTTTCAGCCAGTGCTTCTCCCAAATAACATTTGCATAAAGCGAGGCGCGCAAGAGACAAGCCCCGGCGAAATGAGACGATTTAGAGCAAGATAACGGCCGCATGCCAAGAGTGCAGATCGACAACAGCTCGAGAGAGAGGCGATTGCAACATGCGACAATTCGCGCAGAGCAGCAGGCCGATTACAGTACGAAACGGCAACAATCTTTGAGAGATAGAGAGGCGGTTGCAAGTTGCAACGATTTGGCGCCAGGCAGCGGCCGCTTACTATCGGTGCTTTGCATCATTAGCATATTAGAAAAAGCTGCTAACGCATGACTACCTACGATCGCAAGTTAACGCATTAAGCAGATTTAAAATCGAACTGGTACTGTTGCGTACTAACACATCACACCTTGCTTGAAAACTTCAAGTCGTTGCAGTTCTAATAATGCGACATACTTAGGAAAACTATTAGCCTACCTAATTAGAACTTCGCGAACTTTACTTCTGAAACGTGACCTCCTTTCAGCTGCGCTGGCATTAAACTAATGGCCAAAAAACGGCGCTTCCGCTTTTAAACAAGCCTATTGTTCAAGTCAGACCTACTTGTTTCTTTAATTGTTCATAGGGCGCACCTGATTGGCCGAGCGCTTTCATCCAGTGCTTCTCCCAAATAACATTTGCATAAAGCGAGGCGCGCAAGAGACAAGCCCCGGCGAAATGAGACGATTTAGAGCAAGATAACTGATTGGCCGAGCGCTTTCAGCCGGTGCTTCTCCCAAATAACATTTGCATAAAGCGAGGCGCGCAAGAGAGAAGCCCCGGCGAAATGAGACGATTTAGAGCAAGATAACGGCCGCATGCCAAGAGTGCAGATCGACAACACCTTGAGAGAGAGGCGACTGCAACATGCGACAATTCGCGCAGAGCAGCGGGCCGATAACAGTAAGATACGACAACAATCTTTGAGAGATAGAGAGGCGGTTGCGAGTTGTAACGATTTGGCGCCAGGCAGCGGCCACTTACTATCGGTGGTTCGCATCATTAGCATATAAGAAAGAGCTGCCGGCGCTTGACTACCTACGATCGCAAGTTAACGCATTAAGCAGATTTAAAATCGAACTGGTACTATTGCGTACTAACACATCACACCTCGCTTGAAAACTTCAAGTCGTTGCAGTTTTAATAATACGACATACTTAGGACAACTATTAGCCTACTAAATTAGAACTTCGCGAACTTTACTTCTGAAACGTGACCTCCTTTCAGCTGCGCTGACATTAAACTAATGACAAAAAAACGGCGATTCCGCTTTTAAACAAGCCTATTGTTCGAGTCAGACCTACTTGTTTCTTTAATTGTTCATAGGGCGCACCTGATTGGCCGAGCGCTTTCAGCCAGTGCTTCTCCCAAATAACATTTGCATAAAGCGAGGCGCGCAAGAGAGAAGCCCTGGCGAAATGAGACGATTTAGAGCAAGATATCGGCCGCATGCCAATAGTGCAGATCGACAACATCTCGAGAGAGAGGCGACTGCAACATGCGACAATTCGCGCAGAGCAGCGGGCCGATTACAGTACGATACGACAACAATCTTTGAGAGATAGAGAGGCGGTTGCGAGTTGTAACGATTTGGCGCCAGGCAGCGACCAATTACTATCGGTGCTTCGCATCATTAGCATATTAGAAAGAGCTGCTGGCGCTTGACTACCTACGATCGCAAGTTAACCCAATAAGCAGATTTAAAATCGAACTGGTACTATTGCGTACTAACACATCACACCTTGCTTGAAAACTTCAAGTCGTTGCAGTTTTAATAATGCGACATACTTAGGACAACTATTAGCCGACTTAATTAGAACTTCGCGAACTTTACTTCTGAAACGTGACCTCCTTTCAGCTGCGCTGACATAATACTAATGACAAAAAAACGGCACTTCCGCTTTTAAACAAGCCTATTGTTCGAGTCAGACCTACTTGTTTCTTTAATTGTTCATAGGGCGCACCTGATTGGCCGAGCGCTTTCCGCCAGTGCTTCTCCCAAATAACATTTGCATAAAGCGAGGCGCGCAAGAGAGAAGTCCCGGCGAAATGAGACGATTTAGAGCAAGATAACGGCCGCATGCCAAGAGTGCAGATTGACAACAGCTCGAGAGAGAGGCGACTGCAACATGCGACAATTCGCGCAGAGCAGCGGGCCTATTACAGTACGATACGACAACAATCTTTGAGAGATAGAGAGGCGGTTGCGAGTTGTAACGATTTGGCGCCAGGCAGCGGCCAATTACTATCGGTGCTTCAGACCTACTTGTTTCTTTAATTGTTCATAGGGCGCACCTGATTGGCCGAGCGCTTTCAGCCAGTGCTTCTCCCAAATAACATTTGCATAAAGCGAGGCGCGCAAGAGACAAGCCCCGGCGAAATGAGACGATTTAGAGCAAGATAACGGCGGCATGCCAAGAGTGCAGATCGACAACAGCTCGAGAGAGAGGCGACTGCAACATGCGACAATTCGCGCAGAGCAGCGGGCCGATTACAGTACGATACGACAACAATCTTTGAGAGATAGAGAGGCGGTTGCGAGTTGTAACGATTTGGCGCCAGGCAGCGGCCAATTACTATCGGTGCTTCGCATCATTAGCATATTAGAAAGAGCTGCTGGCGCTTGACTACCTACGATCGCAAGTTAACCCAATAAGCAGATTTAAAATCGAACTGGTACTATTGCGTACTAACACATCACACCTTGCTTGAAAACTTCAAGTCGTTGCAGATTTAATAATGCGACATACTTAGGACAACTATTAGCCTACTTAATTAGAACTTCGCGAACTTTACTTCTGAAACGTGACCTCCTTTCAGCTGCGCTGGCATTAAACTAATGACAAAAAAACGGCGCTTCCGCTTTTAAACAAGCCTATTGTTCGAGTCAGGCCTACTTGTTTCTTTAATTGTTCATAGGGCGCACCTGATTGGCCGAGCGCTTTCAGCCGGTGCTTCTCTCAAATAAAATTTGCATAAAGCGAGGCGCGCCAGAGAGAAGCCCCGGCGAAATGAGACGATTTAGAGCAAGATAACAGCCGCATGCCAAGAGTCCAATCGACAACTGCCTTCGAAAGAGGGAGAGGCGGCTGCAACTTGCGACAATTTCGTGCAGTGCAACGGCCAGATTACAGTACGAAACAACAACACTCTTTGAGAGATAGCGAGTCGGTTGCAAGTTGCGACGATTTGGCGCCAGTCAGCGACCACTTACTATCTGTGCTACATATCACTACAATTTTAGAAAAAAGCTGTTGGCGCTTGACTAACACGATCGCAAGGTACAGCATTAAGCACATTTTAATTGTACCTGGTACTGTTGCATACTATATACCATAACTTGGTAGAAAAAGACTTGTATTTACGTGACATACCCTGACTAAACAGCCCCTGAGCGAAAGAGAGAGGTGCCGAACCAAATGACGTCCCACAAATTGAAGATTTTTTTTTAAAGTTTCATATAAAAAAAATAAATGGTGTTATGTTTGAATTGAGAAGCGATAGTTCTTCTCACATCTATAGATGAAGAGATGCAAACGGTTAAAACCTAATGAATTAGGTCAAACGGCTCTTTTCAGAGCCAATAAAAAACAGGCAAGAGATATTAAACAGTTCTTCTTAGAACTAAAAAAGAGATGCTAACGGTTTTTGTTAGAACCTTATGAAAGAGATTAAACAGCTCTTTTCAGAGCTAAAGGAGGAGATGCAAACGGTTCTTGTTAGAACCTTATGAAAGAGATCAAACGGCTCTTTTCAGAGCTAAAGGAAGAGATGCAAACGGTTGTTTTTAGAACCTAATGAAAGAGATCAAACGGCTTTTTTCAGAGCCACTAAAAGAACACGCAAGTTCGATGCCAAGAAGGACTACACTTTATATAACTGCATGCGTATTGTTTATTACGTGCATTAACTATGTGAAAGAAATAAGGAGTGTTTTATTTACGAACTCTGCACATCACAATATATTTTTACATCTCGGCACTGAACATAGAACATGATGATGCGTAAATTTGTGCTACTACAGCCGGTCGCGTGATATTTTTGACTTAACATATTGTTTTTTGAGTATAACTGAAAACACAATTAGATTTGGAAATTATTCATCTCCGTAATGCAGGACTAAAGTGCTATTTTATTAAGTTTACAACACAAATTTAACCACTGGGTGGCCAACAAAAATAAATAAGCAATTGAATGAGCATATGACTGGGAAAATGATGCAACTTAAGCCACTAACAAAGCACATAAATAGGCAACTACAATTGAAAATATATCACCCCCTATCAAAAAGGCCTAAAAAAAATATATCAAAAAGGCAACTGAGTAAGCAAATAAAACAGCAATTGGCAAGCAACTGGAAAATCCACAGTTAAGTAATTTAATGTAAAATAAAAGAAACAATTTGAGTTGGAATAAATTACACTTTGTTGCAGAACAGAAGAGATGGCTAATTCTGTTTACATCACAATTTTGAACAGCAGATGGCCAATTTCTTTTTAAATGAACAAACATGCAACAGAGTGAGAAAATGAGCATGTGGATGTGTATGCAAAGACCAAACAATTGAATAGGTAACTTAAGTTATAAATATATCATCTTATCATTGCGGAACATAGGCCTAGGTGCTAACTAATTCAATTTACAGCGTAATTTTCACCACTGGACAGCCACAAACATCGTTGTAACTATAAAACTGAGTAAGCAATTAATTGAGCATATGAGCAGTCCAACTGATCAGCAGAAGATAAAACCACACTGATTAATATCAAAATATATAACTG
>NW_028323137.1:25000-27500 GCF_009617815.1 Ciona robusta
CGGATTGACCCTGAGGTTGATAGTCGACCGTTTGCAGATTCGACCTTGGTAGGTGAAATGTCACTGGCAAAGTATCCAACCAACGACAGGCTTAAGCAATCGTTGCTCTCTTGTTTAAGCTTGACCTCTGACCCCTGACCCCAGTAGTCGACCTTGAGTTCGGAGGTCGACCGATAGTCCATTCGACCTTGGTAGGTAAAATGTCACTTTCTAAATATCGAACCAACGACAGGCTTAAGCAATCGTTGCTCTCTTGTTTAAACTTGACCTCCGACCCCTGACTCCTGACCTCATTGGTCGACCTTAAGATCGAAGGTTGACCGATTGCCGACCCGACCATGCTAGGTCGTTTTAAACTAAGCTAAAACGTTAGCCCGACGTCGGGCTTCGTTGTGGTGGAAGCTGTTCGCCCATGGCCGTTTTACAATTGCGCCGGGCTTCCCGAGCTCTCCGCGGGGTGCCGAGGTGCCCCTTGCCGCGGAGCCAGATCCCCGAGGTCGTGATCGAAGTCGCTCGGTCGGAGGTCGACCGATTGCCGACCCGACCATCCTAGGTCGTTTTACACTGAGCGAAAACGTCGGCCCGACGTATTGCTTCGTTGTGGTGGAAGCTGTCAGCCTCCGGCCGTTGTACAATTGCGCCGGGCTTCCCGAGCTCTCCGCGGGGTGCCGAGGTGCCCCTTGCCGCGGGGCCAGATCCCCGAGGTCGTGATCGAAGTCGCTCGGTCGGAGGTCGACCGATTGCCGACCCGACCATCCTAGGTCGTTTTACACTGAGCGAAAACGTCGGCCCGACGTATTGCTTCGTTGTGGTGGAAGCTGTCCGCCTCCGGCCGTTGTACAATTGCGCCGGGCTTCCCGAGCTCTCCGCGGGGTGCCGAGGTGCCCCTTGCCGCGGAGCCAGATCCCCGAGGTCGTGATCGAAGTCGCTCGGTCGGAGGTCGACCGATTGCCGACCCGACCATGCTAGGTTGTTTTACACTGAGCGAAAACGTCGGCCCGACGTATGGCTTCGTTCTGGTGGAAGCTGTCCGCCTCCGGCCGTTGTACAATTGCGCCGGGCTTCCCGAGCTCTCCGCGGGGTGCCGAGGTGCCCCTTGCCGCGGAGCCAGATCCCCGAGGTCGTGATCGAAGTCGCTCGGTAGGAGGTCGACCGATTGCCGACCCGACCATCCTAGGTCGTTTTACACTGAGCGAAAACGTCGGCCCGACGTATTGCTTCGTTGTGGTGGAAGCTGTCCGCCTCCGGCCGTTGTACAATTGCGCCGGGCTTCCCGAGCTCTCCGCGGGGTGCCGAGGTGCCCCTTGCCGCGGAGCCAGATCCCCGAGGTCGTGATCGAAGTCGCTCGGTCGGAGGTCGACCGATTGCCGACCCGACCATGCTAGGTTGTTTTACACTGAGCGAAAACGTCGGCCCGACGTATGGCTTCGTTCTGGTGGAAGCTGTCCGCCTCCGGCCGTTGTACAATTGCGCCGGGCTTCCCGAGCTCTCCGCGGGGTGCCGAGGTGCCCCTTGCCGCGGAGCCAGATCCCCGAGGTCGTGATCGAAGTCGCTCGGTAGGAGGTCGACCGATTGCCGACCCGACCATTCTAGGTCGTTTTACACTGAGCGAAAACGTCGGCCCGACGTATTGCTTCGTTGTGGTGGAAGCTGTCCGCCTCCGGCCGTTGTACAATTGCGCCGGGCTTCCCGAGCTCTCCGCGGGGTGCCGAGGTGCCCCTTGCCGCGGAGCCAGATCCCCGAGGTCGTGATCGAAGTCGCTCGGGCGGAGGTCGACCGATTGCCGGCCCCACCAGGCTAGGTTGTTTTACACCATGGTAAAATGTTGGCCCGACGTCGGGCTTCGTTGTCGTGGAAGCTGTTCGCCCCCGGCCGTTGTAGAATTGCGCCGGGCTTCCCGAGCTCTCTGCGGGGTGCCGAGGTGCCCCTTGCCGCGGAGCCAGCGCAGGAGGTCGATCCCCGCGGGTGGCCTGCGCGGCTGTCGGGCTCCACTGCGGGAGGTGGTGTAGGTGCTTGGAGCGCAGCGGGTCGATCCACGGGAGTGGCTTGCACGGCTTTCGGTGGCCACTGTAGGAGAGTATAGGCGCTGGGAGCGTAGGAGGTCGATCCCCGCCGGTGGCATGCGCGGCTGTCGGGCTCCACCGCGGGAGGTGGTGTAGGCGCTGGGAGCGCAGCAGGTCGATCCACGTGGGTGGCTTGCACGGCTATCGGTTGTTACTGCAGGAGAGTGTAGGCGCTGGGAGCGCAGCAGGTCGATCCACGGGGGTGGCTTGCACGGCTATCGGTTGTTACTGCAGGAGAGTATAGGCGCTGGGAGCGCAGCAGGTCGATCCACGGGGGTGGCTTGCACGGCTATCGGTTGTTACTGCAGGAGAGTATAGGCGCTGGGAGCGCAGCAGGTCGATCCACGGGGGTGGCTTGCACGGCTATCGGTTGTTACTGCAGGTGAGTATAGGCGCTGGGAGCGCAGCAGGTCGATCCACGAGGGTGGCTTGCACGG
>NW_028323138.1:7500-10000 GCF_009617815.1 Ciona robusta
TCGCCGGTGCTAGACCGTGCGATCCGCCAGGTTATCCAGAGTCACCAGTCGAACGCGGCCGGAGCCGCGGTCGGTTTTTGGTCTGATAAAAGCACGCCTCCCGCGAAGTCGGCGCTGTTTGCATGTATTAGCTCTAGAATTACCACAGTTATCCAAGTAAACCATACGATCAAATGAACCATAACTGATTTAATGAGCCATTCGCAGTTTCGCTGTACGAGAGCTCGTACTTAGACTTGCATGGCTTAATCTTTGAGACAAGCATATCACTACTGGCAGGATCAACCAGGTAACAACGTAACCGCCACCCCGAAGGGCGGCCGCGCGATGGGGTCGCTCGCCCCGCGCGGACGCCACCCAAGCACGCCGAAGCGCGCAATGGATTAGTAATCCGACCACTTTGCTCTTTTCAGAGCTTAGAAAACCTGTCACCTCATCGCGCGGCGGTACGAGGGCGAGCTCTTGCCCGCTATTCCCTGTTAACCGCCGCGAGATCGACTTGCAACTAGCTGCGACAAAACCACTCGATACGACCAAAACGGCAATTGGCAGCGCAAACGAACAGTAACATTTCTGCTCAGCGCACCCTTTGCCAGCCGACGCAAACACCTCACAGTAGCAACCGATAGCCGTGCAAGCCACCCCCGTGGATCGACCTGCTGCGCTCCCAGCGCCTATACACCTCCCGCGGTGGAGCCCGACAGCCGTGCGGGCCACCCGCGGGGATCGACCTGCTGCGCTCCCAGCGCCTATACTCACCTGCAGTAACAACCGATAGCCGTGCAAGCCACCCCGTGGATCGACCTGCTGCGCTCCCAGCGCCTACACTCTCCTGCAGTAACAACCGATAGCCGTGCAAGCCACCCCCGTGGATCGACCTGCTGCGCTCCCAGCGCCTACACTCTCCTGCAGTAACAACCGATAGCCGTGCAAGCCACCCCCGTGGATCGACCTGCTGCGCTCCCAGCGCCTATACTCACCTGCAGTAACAACCGATAGCCGTGCAAGCCACCCCCGTGGATCGACCTGCTGCGCTCCCAGCGCCTATACTCTCCTGCAGTAACAACCGATAGCCGTGCAAGCCACCCACGTGGATCGACCTGCTGCGCTCCCAGCGCCTATACTCTCCTGCAGTAACAACCGATAGCCGTGCAAGCCACCCCCGTGGATCGACCTGCTGCGCTCCCAGCGCCTATACTCACCTGCAGTAACAACCGATAGCCGTGCAAGCCACCCCCGTGGATCGACCTGCTGCGCTCCCAGCGCCTATACTCACCTGCAGTAACAACCGATAGCCGTGCAAGCCACCCCCGTGGATCGACCTGCTGCGCTCCCAGCGCCTATACTCACCTGCAGTAACAACCGATAGCCGTGCAAGCCACCCCCGTGGATCGACCTGCTGCGCTCCCAGCGCCTATACTCTCCTGCAGTAACAACCGATAGCCGTGCAAGCCACCCCCGTGGATCGACCTGCTGCGCTCCCAGCGCCTATACTCTCCTGCAGTAACAACCGATAGCCGTGCAAGCCACCCCCGTGGATCGACCTGCTGCGCTCCCAGCGCCTACACTCTCCTGCAGTAACAACCGATAGCCGTGCAAGCCACCCACGTGGATCGACCTGCTGCGCTCCCAGCGCCTACACCACCTCCCGCGGTGGAGCCCGACAGCCGCGCATGCCACCGGCGGAGATCGACCTCCTACGCTCCCAGCGCCTATACTCTCCTACAGTGGCCACCGAAAGCCGTGCAAGCCACTCCCGTGGATCGACCCGCTGCGCTCCAAGCACCTACACCACCTCCCGCAGTGGAGCCCGACAGCCGCGCAGGCCACCCGCGGGGATCGACCTCCTGTGCTGGCTCCGCGGCAAGGGGCACCTCGGCACCCCGCAGAGAGCTCGGGAAGCCCGGCGCAATTCTACAACGGCCGGGGGCGAACAGCTTCCACGACAACGAAGCCCGACGTCGGGCCAACATTTTACCATGGTGTAAAACAACCTAGCCTGGTGGGGCCGGCAATCGGTCGACCTCCGCCCGAGCGACTTCGATCACGACCTCGGGGATCTGGCTCCGCGGCAAGGGGCACCTCGGCACCCCGCGGAGAGCTCGGGAAGCCCTGCGCAATTGTACAACGGCCGGAGGCGGACAGCTTCCACCACAACGAAGCAATACGTCGGGCCGACGTTTTCGCTCAGTGTAAAACGACCTAGGATGGTCGGGTCGGCAATCGGTCGACCTCCGACCGAGCGACTTCGATCACGACCTCGGGGATCTGGCTCCGCGGCAAGGGGCACCTCGGCACCCCGCGGAGAGCTCGGGAAGCCCGGCGCAATTGTACAACGGCCGGAGGCGGACAGCTTCCACCAGAACGAAGCCATACGTCGGGCCGACGTTTTCGCTCAGTGTAAAACAACCTAGCATGGTCGGGTCGGCAATCGGTCGACCTCCGCCCGAGCGACTTCGATCACGACCTCGGGGATCTGGCTCCGCGGCAAGGGGCACCC
>NW_028323138.1:15000-17500 GCF_009617815.1 Ciona robusta
ATCTTAGGGAAGTGAACAATAAGCTTCCTCGGGTGAGGATAGCTCCCACAAAGTTGCGTCCGCTCATTAGAGCACTACCGTTGGATATCCATTCTCCCTGATAGGGTACCAATTGGGCTTGGTTGAGGCCAGCTCCGTCAGTGGACCGAACGAGTTGAGTCTGGTGGAAGGCTCTTACATCTTGCTTCGTTTGGAGCACCGATCCTCGAACCTTAGGGGGAATGCTCCATCGGGCTGTAAGCTTCCGGAAGGTGTCGGTATTTCTCAAGGCAATAGTTGTTGTATCGTTGCTATTGCAGTAGTTCAGAAGCCGTTTAGCCCTCAGCAAAGGAATCGACGTCATAAGGCGGGGAATTCCCAAGCCACCATCCCGGCAGTCAGCGTAGAAAAATCCTAAGGGAGTATCGTGAGGAAGTTTTACCCACTGCCTAATGTTCTTTCGGATCAGGCCATCCAAGGATTTTAGTAGCTTGGCGGTGGTTGGGGTGAAGATTAGCCTATGTAGAGAGCGCGGGACTACATTTGTTTTTAGCATGAATAGCCGTTGCTGTGGCTTAAGCGGGGCTGCTGTGAGGTTTCTGAGGTCTTGACATAGTCTACTCTTACAATCAGCCCTCTGGCTGGATGAACCCAAATCCGCTCCTAGATAACGATACACCTCATCGACGCCAAGCGCTCGCATTGGGTGGCCATCGATCATCCACGTAGGGGTGCGGTCAACTACCCACTTTTTCTTTTTCCCATCTGCGGAGATGCGGAGGCTTGCGCATTTATCGCGATTTAGCTTTAATCCTGCTAAGCTTAGGCCGGTTTGTAGTTGTTCCAGAGCTGTCGACATACCAACCTTACTTCTTGAAAGCAGCACCAGGTCATCGGCGAACGCTAGATGGCCTATTGGTTCACTTCCAATCTTACATCCAATTTCTTCGTCGATGTAGGACGTAGCCCAGTCAATCACGGCCAAGAACAGAGGGCCGGAGAGGGGGTCTCCCTGTTTGATGCCCCTAGTAACCGATATTGGGGCACTAATTTCTCCTCCAACCGATATTCTCGTTTTAGCATGCTGGTAGAAATTGCTCAAATAGGCGATAAATGGTGGTGGGAATCCGATGCGGCTCGCTGCTTTCAGCAGGGTTTCGTGATTCACGCTGTCGAACGCTTTTGTCACATCTAGGAAGGTTAGGTTCAGTTCTTTGATTCGAAGCTGGTGGGTTCCGATGATGTTGCGAAGATTCCAGATGTTGGCGGCAATTCCATCTCCAGATCTGAAGGCTTTTTGGTTATCATCAAAGGGCAGAATCTTCATGGCCCGATTGCCTATTAATTTATGTAAACATCTAATTATGACGGAGTTTATGGTTATTGGCCTGAACTTGGCTGGATCTTTGGTATTTTCAGTCTTGGGTATTAATATTGTACGACCTTCGCAACAGGCCGCCGGTTGCCTTCCAGTGAGGAGCCAAAGGTTGTAGTTCGCACAGAGGATTAAAGGATCTAGTGATTTTAATTGGTGGAATGTTGCTCCATCAGGTCCAGGTGAAGATGATTTCATTTCTTTGATGGTGAAGCTAACTTCCTCTGGTGATATTGGAGCTACAATCTCCCAGAGAGGGGCGGATATCGGCTCTGGCCTTCTACGGTCGTGGTCGGATGGCCTCTCAAAGATTTTACGCCAGAAAGGCTCTAAGCGTTTTAGGGGTGGTCCTGCTGCTTTTTCCACTCTCCAATTCCCTGACAGTACCTTTTGGGCAGCCAGCTTCCGGTTCTTCTTATAGAGCTTTTGCATTTCTGCAAATTGCCCTCTGCGGCGCTGTCTCTTTGTTAGTTTTGGAGGTGGTCCTGGTTGCTTAGAAGTTGTTCTTGGTTTTGGGGCAGTTCTATTTGTGGAAGGGATGAGGGCGTCAAAGCCAGACTCGATCACTGCTTCGATGTTAAAGTCTTGCCCACCGCTTAACAATAGGTCTAGGTCTAAGAATGCTCGTAATGGTGAATCAGCTAAGGCCGAAACCATTAGCTCTCTCCAATTCCTATTGGGGGACTGGGATAGAGGGGAAGCTGATCTAGATATTAGCCGATCGGGATTTGGGGGTAAAGGAATAGTGGGTGGCGAATTCTGGGGCTGTTGAGCGGGCTCCGTCGATTGAGTTGTGGGTGCAGGCTCAGGTTGGTGAAGATGTTGGGATTGATCCTGCTGAAGTTTCTGAAATATAGCTTTGTATCTGGGATTTTTATTTCGGGCACCCTTTATGCTTTCAATTGTCCGGGAGGGAAAACGTAATGCCAATTCTTTGTTTACAAACCGTATCTTCTCGTGTCTGATCGCTAGTTCAGTCTTAGCCAGTATGTGGAGTTCTTCTTCGTCCCATCGTTTCTTGTTGAAGATCTTGACATTTTCCTGATGGTATTGGTCTCGGTGTTGAGTATCGCCTCGTCGTCGATGTTGACTTAATCCTCTTTTTGTCTCGAATGCTCGACCACATAACCTACAAGTAAATGGCCC
>NW_028323138.1:22500-29906 GCF_009617815.1 Ciona robusta
GAATCGAACCCTGATTCCCCGTTACCCGTAAGAACCTCGGTAGGCGAATACCGTACCGACGAAAGTTGATAGGGCAGACACTTGAATGATCCGTCGCCGGTGCTAGACCGTGCGATCCGCCAGGTTATCCAGAGTCACCAGTCGAACGCGGCCGGAGCCGCGGTCGGTTTTTGGTCTGATAAAAGCACGCCTCCCGCGAAGTCGGCGCTGTTTGCATGTATTAGCTCTAGAATTACCACAGTTATCCAAGTAAACCATACGATCAAATGAACCATAACTGATTTAATGAGCCATTCGCAGTTTCGCTGTACGAGAGCTCGTACTTAGACTTGCATGGCTTAATCTTTGAGACAAGCATATCACTACTGGCAGGATCAACCAGGTAACAACGTAACCGCCACCCCGAAGGGCGGCCGCGCGATGGGGTCGCTCGCCCCGCGTCGCGGACGCCACCCAAGCACGCCGAAGCGCGCAATGGATTAGTAATCCGACCACTTTGCTCTTTTCAGAGCTTAGAAAACCTGTCACCTCATCGCGCGGCGGTACGAGGGCGAGCTCTTGCCCGCTATTCCCTGTTAACCGCCGCGAGATCGACTTGCAACTAGCTGCGACAAAACCACTCGATACGACCAAAACGGCAATTGGCAGCGCAAACGAACAGTAACATTTCTGCTCAGCGCACCCTTTGCCAGCCGACGCAAACACCTCACAGTAGCAACCGATAGCCGTGCAAGCCACCCCCGTGGATCGACCTGCTGCGCTCCCAGCGCCTATACCACCTCCCGCGGTGGAGCCCGACAGCCGTGCGGGCCACCCGCGGGGATCGACCTGCTGCGCTCCCAGCGCCTATACTCACCTGCAGTAACAACCGATAGCCGTGCAAGCCACCCCCGTGGATCGACCTGCTGCGCTCCCAGCGCCTACACTCTCCTGCAGTAACAACCGATAGCCGTGCAAGCCACCCCCGTGGATCGACCTGCTGCGCTCCCAGCGCCTACACTCTCCTGCAGTAACAACCGATAGCCGTGCAAGCCACCCCCGTGGATCGACCTGCTGCGCTCCCAGCGCCTATACTCACCTGCAGTAACAACCGATAGCCGTGCAAGCCACCCCCGTGGATCGACCTGCTGCGCTCCCAGCGCCTACACTCTCCTGCAGTAACAACCGATAGCCGTGCAAGCCACCCACGTGGATCGACCTGCTGCGCTCCCAGCGCCTATACTCTCCTGCAGTAACAACCGATAGCCGTGCAAGCCACCCCCGTGGATCGACCTGCTGCGCTCCCAGCGCCTATACTCACCTGCAGTAACAACCGATAGCCGTGCAAGCCACCCCCGTGGATCGACCTGCTGCGCTCCCAGCGCCTATACTCACCTGCAGTAACAACCGATAGCCGTGCAAGCCACCCCGTGGATCGACCTGCTGCGCTCCCAGCGCCTATACTCTCCTGCAGTAACAACCGATAGCCGTGCAAGCCACCCCCGTGGATCGACCTGCTGCGCTCCCAGCGCCTATACTCTCCTGCAGTAACAACCGATAGCCGTGCAAGCCACCCCCGTGGATCGACCTGCTGCGCTCCCAGCGCCTACACTCTCCTGCAGTAACAACCGATAGCCGTGCAAGCCACCCACGTGGATCGACCTGCTGCGCTCCCAGCGCCTACACCACCTCCCGCGGTGGAGCCCGACAGCCGCGCATGCCACCGGCGGAGATCGACCTCCTACGCTCCCAGCGCCTATACTCTCCTACAGTGGCCACCGAAAGCCGTGCAAGCCACTCCCGTGGATCGACCCGCTGCGCTCCAAGCACCTACACCACCTCCCGCAGTGGAGCCCGACAGCCGCGCAGGCCACCCGCGGGGATCGACCTCCTGTGCTGGCTCCGCGGCAAGGGGCACCTCGGCACCCCGCAGAGAGCTCGGGAAGCCCGGCGCAATTCTACAACGGCCGGGGCGAACAGCTTCCACGACAACGAAGCCCGACGTCGGGCCAACATTTTACCATGGTGTAAAACAACCTAGCCTGGTGGGGCCGGCAATCGGTCGACCTCCGCCCGAGCGACTTCGATCACGACCTCGGGGATCTGGCTCCGCGGCAAGGGGCACCTCGGCACCCCGCGGAGAGCTCGGGAAGCCCTGCGCAATTGTACAACGGCCGGAGGCGGACAGCTTCCACCACAACGAAGCAATACGTCGGGCCGACGTTTTCGCTCAGTGTAAAACGACCTAGGATGGTCGGGTCGGCAATCGGTCGACCTCCGACCGAGCGACTTCGATCACGACCTCGGGGATCTGGCTCCGCGGCAAGGGGCACCTCGGCACCCCGCGGAGAGCTCGGGAAGCCCGGCGCAATTGTACAACGGCCGGAGGCGGACAGCTTCCACCAGAACGAAGCCATACGTCGGGCCGACGTTTTCGCTCAGTGTAAAACAACCTAGCATGGTCGGGTCGGCAATCGGTCGACCTCCGCCCGAGCGACTTCGATCACGACCTCGGGGATCTGGCTCCGCGGCAAGGGGCACCCCGGCACCCCGCGGAGAGCTCGGGAAGCCCGGCGCAATTGTACAACGGCCGGAGGCGGACAGCTTCCACCACAACGAAGCAATACGTCGGGCCGACGTTTTCGCTCAGTGTAAAACGACCTAGGATGGTCGGGTCGGCAATCGGTCGACCTCCGCCGAGCGACTTCGATCACGACCTCGGGGATCTGGCTCCGCGGCAAGGGGCACCTCGGCACCCCGCGGAGAGCTCGGGAAGCCCGGCGCAATTGTACAACGGCCGGAGGCGGACAGCTTCCACCACAACGAAGCAATACGTCAGGCCGACGTTTTCGCTCAGTGTAAAACGACCTAGGATGGTCGGGTCGGCAATCGGTCGACCTCCGACCGAGCGACTTCGATCACGACCTCGGGGATCTGGCTCCGCGGCAAGGGGCACCTCGGCACCCCGCGGAGAGCTCGGGAAGCCCGGCGCAATTGTACAACGGCCGGAGGCGGACAGAACGAAGCAATACGTCGGGCCGACGTTTTCGCTCAGTGTAAAACGACCTAGGATGGTCGGGTCGGCAATCGGTCGACCTCCGACCGAGCGACTTCGATCACGACCTCGGGGATCTGGCTCCGCGGCAAGGGGCACCTCGGCACCCCGCGGAGAGCTCGGGAAGCCCGGCGCAATTGTACAACGGCCAGGGCGAACAGCTTCCACCACAACGAAGCCCGACGTCGGGCTAACGTTTTAGCTTAGTTTAAAACGACCTAGCATGGTCGGGTCGGCAATCGGTCAACCTTCGATCTTAAGGTCGACCAATGAGGTCAGGAGTCAGGGGTCGGAGGTCAAGTTTAAACAAGAGAGCAACGATTGCTTAAGCCTGTCGTTGGTTCGATATTTAGTAAGTGACATTTTACCTACCAAGGTCGAATGGACTATCGGTCGACCTCCGAACTCAAGGTCGACTACTGGGGTCAGGGGTCAGAGGTCAAGCTTAAACAAGAGAGCAACGATTGCTTAAGCCTGTCGTTGGTTGGATACTTTGCCAGTGACATTTCACCTACCAAGGTCGAATCTGCAAACGGTCGACTATCAACCTCAGGGTCAATCCGCACAACCTGGGGTCAGAGGTCAGAGGTCAGAGGTCAGAGGTCATAGGTCACGGGTCAGGAGTCAAAATGGTCTCGAAAATAGCCTTTGAAAAAAAAAAGTCCCGAAAATAGCCTTTGAAAAAAAAAAAGTCCCGAAAATAGCCTTTGAAAAAAAACGAAGTCCCGAAAATAGCCTTTGAAAAAAAAAAAAAAGTCCCGAAAATAGCCTTTGAATAAAAAAAAGTCCCGAAAATAGCCTTTGAAAAAAAAAAAAAGTCCCGAAAATAGCCTTTAAAAAAAAAAAAAGTCCCGAAAATAGCCTTTGAAAAAAAAAAAAGTCCCGAAAATAGCCTTTGAAAAAAAACGAAGTCCCGAAAATAGCCTTTGAAAAAAAAAAAAGTCCCGAAAATAGCCTTTGAATAAAAAAAAAGTCCCGAAAATAGCCTTTGAAAAAAAAACGAAGTCCCGAAAATAGCCTTTGAAAAAAAAAAAAAAGTCCCGAAAATAGCCTTTGAAAAAAAAAAAAAGTCCCGAAAATAGCCTTTGAATAAAAAAAAAGTCCCGAAAATAGCCTTTGAAAAAAAAACGAAGTCCCGAAAATAGCCTTTGAAAAAAAAAAAAAGTCCCGAAAATAGCCTTTGAATAAAAAAAAAGTCCCGAAAATAGCCTTTGAAAAAAAAACGAAGTCCCGAAAATAGCCTTTGAAAAAAAAAAAAAAGTCCCGAAAATAGCCTTTGAAAAAAAAAAAAAGTCCCGAAAATAGCCTTTGAAAAAATAGCCTTTGAAAAAAAAAAAAAGTCCCGAAAATAGCCTTTGAAAAAAAAAAAAGTCCCGAAAATAGCCTTTGAAAAAAAAACGAAGTCCCGAAAATAGCCTTTGAAAAAACCGAAAATAGCCTTTGAAAAAAAAACGAAGTCCCGAAAATAGCCTTTGAAAAAAAAAAAAGTCCCGAAAATAGCCTTTGAAAAAAAAAAAAAGTCCCGAAAATAGCCTTTGAAAAAAAAACGAAGTCCCGAAAATAGCCTTTGAAAAAAAAAAAAAAGTCCCGAAAATAGCCTTTGAAAAAAAAACGAAGTCCCGAAAATAGCCTTTGAAAAAAAAACGAAGTCCCGAAAATAGCCTTTGAAAAAAAAAAAGTCCCGAAAATAGCCTTTGAGAAAAAAAAAAGTCCCGAATATAGCCTTTGAAAAAAAAAAAAAGTCCCGAAAATAGCCTTTGAAAAAAAAAAAAAGTCCCGAAAATAGCCTTTGAAAAAAAAAAAAAGTCCCGAAAATAGCCTTTGAAAAAAAAAAAAAGTCCCGAAAATAGCCTTTGAAAAAAAAACGAAGTCCCGAAAATAGCCTTTGAAAAAACCGAAAATAGCCTTTGAAAAAAAACGAAGTCCCGAAAATAGCCTTTGAAAAAAAAAAAGTCCCGAAAATAGCCTTTGAAAAAAAAAAAAGTCCCGAAAATAGCCTTTGAAAAAAAAAAAAAGTCCCGAAAATAGCCTTTGAAAAAAAACGAAGTCCCGAAAATAGCCTTTGAAAAAAAAACGAAGTCCCGAAAATAGCCTTTGAAAAAAAAAAAAAGTCCCGAAAATAGCCTTTGAAAAAAAAAAAAGTCCCGAATATAGTCTTTGAAAAAAAAAAAAAAGTCCCGAAAATAGCCTTTGAAAAAAAAACGAAGTCCCGAAAATAGCCTTTGAAAAAACCGAAAATAGCCTTTGAAAAAAAAACGAAGTCCCGAAAATAGCCTTTGAAAAAAAAAAAGTCCCGAAAATAGCCTTTGAAAAAAAAAAAAAAGTCCCGAAAATAGCCTTTGAAAAAAAACGAAGTCCCGAAAATAGCCTTTGAAAAAAAAAAAAAGTCCCGAAAATAGCCTTTGAGAAAAAAAAAAAGTCCCGAAAATAGCCTTTGAAAAAACCGAAAATAGCCTTTGAAAAAAAAAAAAAAGTCCCGAAAATAGCCTTTGAGAAAAAAAAAGTCCCGAAAATAGCCTTTGAAAAAACCGAAAATAGCCTTTGAAAAAAAAAAAAAAGGCCCGAAAATAGCCTTTGAATAAAAAAAAAGTCCCGAAAATAGCCTTTGAAAAAAAAAAAAAGTCCCGAAAATAGCCTTTAAAAAAAAAAAAAGTCCCGAAAATAGCCTTTGAAAAAAAAAAAAGTCCCGAAAATAGCCTTTGAAAAAAAACGAAGTCCCGAAAATAGCCTTTGAAAAAAAAAAAGTCCCGAAAATCCCGAAAATAGCCTTTGAATAAAAAAAAAGTCCCGAAAATAGCCTTTGAAAAAAAAACGAAGTCCCGAAAATAGCCTTTGAAAAAAAAAAAAAGTCCCGAAAATAGCCTTTGAAAAAAAAAAAAAAGTCCCGAAAATAGCCTTTGAATAAAAAAAAAGTCCCGAAAATAGCCTTTGAAAAAAAAACGAAGTCCCGAAAATAGCCTTTGAAAAAAAAAAAAAAGTCCCGAAAATAGCCTTTGAATAAAAAAAAAGTCCCGAAAAATAGCCTTTGAAAAAAAAACGAAGTCCCGAAAATAGCCTTTGAAAAAAAAAAAAGTCCCGAAAATAGCCTTTGAAAAAAAAAAAAAAAGTCCCGAAAATAGCCTTTGAAAAAATAGCCTTTGAAAAAAAAAAAAAAGTCCCGAAAATAGCCTTTGAAAAAAAAAAAAGTCCCGAAAATAGCCTTTGAAAAAAAACGAAAGTCCCGAAAATAGCCTTTTGAAAAAACCGAAAATAGCCTTTGAAAAAAAAACGAAGTCCCGAAAAATAGCCTTTGAAAAAAAAAAAGTCCCGAAAATAGCCTTTGAAAAAAAAAAAAAAGTCCCGAAAATAGCCTTTGAAAAAAAAACGAAGTCCCGAAAATAGCCTTTGAAAAAAAAAAAAAGTCCCGAAATAGCCTTTGAAAAAAAAACGAAGTCCCGAAAAATAGCCTTTGAAAAAAAAAGTCCCGAAAATAGCCTTTGAAAAAAAAAAAAAGTCCCGAAATAGCCTTTGAGAAAAAAAAAAAGTCCCGAATATAGCCTTTGAAAAAAAAAAAAAGTCCCGAAAATAGCCTTTGAAAAAAAAAAAAAAGTCCCGAAAATAGCCTTTGAAAAAAAAAAAAGTCCCGAAAATAGCCTTTGAAAAAAAAAAAAAGTCCCGAAAATAGCCTTTGAAAAAAAAAACGAAGTCCCGAAAATAGCCTTTGAAAAAACCGAAAATAGCCTTTGAAAAAAAAACGAAGTCCCGAAAATAGCCTTTGAAAAAAAAAAAAGTCCCGAAAATAGCCTTTGAAAAAAAAAAAAGTCCCGAAAAATAGCCTTTGAAAAAAAAAAAAAGTCCCGAAAATAGCCTTTGAAAAAAAACGAAGTCCCGAAAATAGCCTTGAAAAAAAAACGAAGTCCCGAAAATAGCCTTTGAAAAAAAAAAAAAGTCCCGAAAATAGCCTTTGAAAAAAAAAAAAGTCCCGAATATAGTCTTTGAAAAAAAAAAAAAGTCCCGAAAATAGCCTTTGAAAAAAAAACGAAGTCCCGAAAATAGCCTTTGAAAAAACCGAAAATAGCCTTTGAAAAAAAAACGAAGTCCCGAAAATAGCCTTTGAAAAAAAAAAAGTCCCGAAAATAGCCTTTGAAAAAAAAAAAAAGTCCCGAAAATAGCCTTTGAAAAAAAAAACGAAGTCCCGAAAATAGCCTTTGAAAAAAAAAAAAAGTCCCGAAAATAGCCTTTGAGAAAAAAAAAAAGTCCCGAAAATAGCCTTTGAAAAAACCGAAAATAGCCTTTGAAAAAAAAAAAAAGTCCCGAAAATAGCCTTTGAGAAAAAAAAAAAGTCCCGAAAATAGCCTTTGAAAAAACCGAAAATAGCCTTTTGAAAAAAAAA
>NW_028323139.1:7500-10000 GCF_009617815.1 Ciona robusta
CCGCCAGGTTATCCAGAGTCACCAGTCGAACGCGGCCGGAGCCGCGGTCGGTTTTTGGTCTGATAAAAGCACGCCTCCCGCGAAGTCGGCGCTGTTTGCATGTATTAGCTCTAGAATTACCACAGTTATCCAAGTAAACCATACGATCAAATGAACCATAACTGATTTAATGAGCCATTCGCAGTTTCGCTGTACGAGAGCTCGTACTTAGACTTGCATGGCTTAATCTTTGAGACAAGCATATCACTACTGGCAGGATCAACCAGGTAACAACGTAACCGCCACCCCGAAGGGCGGCCGCGCGATGGGGTCGCTCGCCCCGCGTCGCGGACGCCACCCAAGCACGCCGAAGCGCGCAATGGATTAGTAATCCGACCACTTTGCTCTTTTCAGAGCTTAGAAAACCTGTCACCTTATCGCGCGGCGGTACGAGGGCGAGCTCTTGCCCGCTATTCCCTGTTAACCGCCGCGAGATCGACTTGCAACTAGCTGCGACAAAACCACTCGATACGACCAAAACGGCAATTGGCAGCGCAAACGAACAGTAACATTTCTGCTCAGCGCACCCTTTGCCAGCCGACGCAAACACCTCACAGTAGCAACCGATAGCCGTGCAAGCCACCCCCGTGGATCGACCTGCTGCGCTCCCAGCGCCTACACCACCTCCCGCGGTGGAGCCCGACAGCCGTGCGGGCCACCCGCGGGGATCGACCTGCTGCGCTCCCAGCGCCTATACTCACCTGCAGTAACAACCGATAGCCGTGCAAGCCACCCCCGTGGATCGACATGCTGCGCTCCCAGCGCCTACACTCTCCTGCAGTAACAACCGATAGCCGTGCAAGCCACCCCCGTGGATCGACCTGCTGCGCTCCCAGCGCCTACACTCTCCTGCAGTAACAACCGATAGCCGTGCAAGCCACCCCCGTGGATCGACCTGCTGCGCTCCCAGCGCCTACACTCTCCTGCAGTAACAACCGATAGCCGTGCAAGCCACCCCCGTGGATCGACCTGCTGCGCTCCCAGCGCCTATACTCACCTGCAGTAACAACCGATAGCCGTGCAAGCCACCCCCGTGGATCGACCTGCTGCGCTCCCAGCGCCTATACTCTCCTGCAGTAACAACCGATAGCCGTGCAAGCCACCCCCGTGGATCGACCTGCTGCGCTCCCAGCGCCTATACTCTCCTGCAGTAACAACCGATAGCCGTGCAAGCCACCCCCGTGGATCGACCTGCTGCGCTCCCAGCGCCTACACTCTCCTGCAGTAACAACCGGTAGCCGTGCAAGCCACCCACGTGGATCGACCTGCTGCGCTCCCAGCGCCTACACCACCTCCCGCGGTGGAGCCCGACAGCCGCGCATGCCACCGGCGGGGATCGACCTCCTACGCTCCCAGCGCCTATACTCTCCTACAGTGGCCACCGAAAGCCGTGCAAGCCACTCCCGTGGATCGGCCCGCTGCGCTCCAAGCACCTACACCACCTCCCGCAGTGGAGCCCGACAGCCGCGCAGGCCACCCGCGGGGATCGACCTCCTGCGCTGGCTCCGCGGCAAGGGGCACCTCGGCACCCCGCAGAGAGCTCGGGAAGCCCGGCGCAATTCTACAACGGCCGGGGGCGAACAGCTTCCACGACAACGAAGCCCGACGTCGGGCCAACATTTTACCATGGTGTAAAACAACCTAGCCTGGTGGGGCCGGCAATCGGTCGACCTCCGCCCGAGCGACTTCGATCACGACCTCGGGGATCTGGCTCCGCGGCAAGGGGCACCTCGGCACCCCGCGGAGAGCTCGGGAAGCCCGGCGCAATTGTACAACGGCCGGAGGCGGACAGCTTCCACCACAACGAAGCAATACGTCGGGCCGACGTTTTCGCTCAGTGTAAAACGACCTAGGATGGTCGGGTCGGCAATCGGTCGACCTCCTACCGAGCGACTTCGATCACGACCTCGGGGATCTGGCTCCGCGGCAAGGGGCACCTCGGCACCCCGCGGAGAGCTCGGGAAGCCCGGCGCAATTGTACAACGGCCGGAGGCGGACAGCTTCCACCAGAACGAAGCCATTCGTCGGGCCGACGTTTTCGCTCAGTGTAAAACGACCTAGGATGGTCGGGTCGGCAATCGGTCGACCTCCGACCGAGCGACTTCGATCACGACCTCGGGGATCTGGCTCCGCGGCAAGGGGCACCTCGGCACCCCGCGGAGAGCTCGGGAAGCCCGGCGCAATTGTACAACGGCCGGAGGCGGACAGCTTCCACCACAACGAAGCAATACGTCGGGCCGACGTTTTCGCTCAGTGTAAAACGACCTAGGATGGTCGGGTCGGCAATCGGTCGACCTCCGACCGAGCGACTTCGATCACGACCTCGGGGATCTGGCTCCGCGGCAAGGGGCACCTCGGCACCCCGCGGAGAGCTCGGGAAGCCCGGCGCAATTGTACAACGGCCAGGGGCGAACAGCTTCCACCACAACGAAGCCCGACGTCGGGCTAACGTTTTAGCTTA
>NW_028323139.1:20000-23448 GCF_009617815.1 Ciona robusta
TCGTGTGGCTAAACGCCACTAGTCCCTCTAAGAAGTTAGACGCCGACCGGGAGGGTCGCGTAACTATTTAGCAAGCCAGAGTCTCGTTCGTTATCGGAATTAACCAGACAAATCGCTCCACCAACTAAGAACGGCCATGCACCACCACCCACAGAATCAAGAAAGAGCTCTCAATCTGTCAATCCTCACTGTGTCCGGGCCGGGTGAGATTTCCCGTGTTGAGTCAAATTAAGCCGCAGGCTCCACTCCTGGTGGTGCCCTTCCGTCAATTCCTTTAAGTTTCAGCTTTGCAACCATACTTCCCCCGGAACCCAAAGACTTTGGTTTCCCGCAAGCTGCCGGGGAGGTCGTCAAATTAACGCTCCCCGATCGCTAGTTGGCATCGTTTATAGTCAGAACTAGGACGGTATCTGATCGTCTTCGAACCTCTGACTTTCGCTCTTGATTAAAGAAAACATTCTTGGCAAATGCTTTCGCAGTCGTTCGTCTTGCGCCGATCCAAGAATTTCACCTCTAACGGCACAGTACGAATGCCCCCGTCTGTCCCTCTTAATCATTACCTCGCGCCTCCGAAAACCAACAAAATAGAACCGAGGTCCTATTCCATTATTCCATGCACCATTATTCAGGCTCGAGAGCCTGCTTTGAACACTCTAATTTTTTCAAAGTAAACTTTCCGGCCGCCGCCGACACTCAGTCAAGAGCACCGCCGGAGAACCGGACGTAAGGCCGGGTCGACCAGTACACGCCTCGCGACGGACCGACCGCCCGCGCCCAAAATCCAACTACGAGCTTTTCAACCGCAACAACTTAAATATATACTTTTGGAGCTGGAATTACCGCGGCTGCTGGCACCAGACTTGCCCTCCAATGGATACTCGTTAAAGCTTTTAAAGTGTACTCATTCCAATTACAGGGCCTCGAATGAGTCCTGCATTGTTATTTTTCGTCACTACCTCCCCGCGTCGGGAATGGGTAATTTGCGCGCCTGCTGCCTTCCTTGGATGTGGTAGCCGTTTCTCAGGCTCCCTCTCCGGAATCGAACCCTGATTCCCCGTTACCCGTAAGAACCTCGGTAGGCGAATACCGTACCGACGAAAGTTGATAGGGCAGACACTTGAATGATCCGTCGCCGGTGCTAGACCGTGCGATCCGCCAGGTTATCCAGAGTCACCAGTCGAACGCGGCCGGAGCCGCGGTCGGTTTTTGGTCTGATAAAAGCACGCCTCCCGCGAAGTCGGCGCTGTTTGCATGTATTAGCTCTAGAATTACCACAGTTATCCAAGTAAACCATACGATCAAATGAACCATAACTGATTTAATGAGCCATTCGCAGTTTCGCTGTACGAGAGCTCGTACTTAGACTTGCATGGCTTAATCTTTGAGACAAGCATATCACTACTGGCAGGATCAACCAGGTAACAACGTAACCGCCACCCCGAAGGGCGGCCGCGCGATGGGGTCGCTCGCCCCGCGTCGCGGACGCCACCCAAGCACGCCGAAGCGCGCAATGGATTAGTAATCCGACCACTTTGCTCTTTTCAGAGCTTAGAAAACCTGTCACCTTATCGCGCGGCGGTACGAGGGCGAGCTCTTGCCCGCTATTCCCTGTTAACCGCCGCGAGATCGACTTGCAACTAGCTGCGACAAAACCACTCGATACGACCAAAACGGCAATTGGCAGCGCAAACGAACAGTAACATTTCTGCTCAGCGCACCTTTGCCAGCCGACGCAAACACCTCACAGTAGCAACCGATAGCCGTGCAAGCCACCCCCGTGGATCGACCTGCTGCGCTCCAGCGCCTACACCACCTCCCGCGGTGGAGCCCGACAGCCGTGCGGGCCACCCGCGGGGATCGACCTGCTGCGCTCCCAGCGCCTATACTCACCTGCAGTAACAACCGATAGCCGTGCAAGCCACCCCCGTGGATCGACCTGCTGCGCTCCCAGCGCCTACACTCTCCTGCAGTAACAACCGATAGCCGTGCAAGCCACCCCCGTGGATCGACCTGCTGCGCTCCCAGCGCCTACACTCTCCTGCAGTAACAACCGATAGCCGTGCAAGCCACCCCCGTGGATCGACCTGCTGCGCTCCCAGCGCCTACACTCTCCTGCAGTAACAACCGATAGCCGTGCAAGCCACCCCGTGGATCGACCTGCTGCGCTCCCAGCGCCTATACTCACCTGCAGTAACAACCGATAGCCGTGCAAGCCACCCCCGTGGATCGACCTGCTGCGCTCCCAGCGCCTATACTCTCCTGCAGTAACAACCGATAGCCGTGCAAGCCACCCCCGTGGATCGACCTGCTGCGCTCCCAGCGCCTATACTCTCCTGCAGTAACAACCGATAGCCGTGCAAGCCACCCCCGTGGATCGACCTGCTGCGCTCCCAGCGCCTACACTCTCCTGCAGTAACAACCGATAGCCGTGCAAGCCACCCACGTGGATCGACCTGCTGCGCTCCCAGCGCCTACACCACCTCCCGCGGTGGAGCCCGACAGCCGCGCATGCCACCGGCGGGATCGACCTCCTACGCTCCCAGCGCCTATACTCTCCTACAGTGGCACCGAAAGCCGTGCAAGCCACTCCCGTGGATCGACCCGCTGCGCTCCAAGCACCTACACCACCTCCCGCAGTGGAGCCCGACAGCCGCGCAGGCCACCCGCGGGGATCGACCTCCTGCGCTGGCTCCGCGGCAAGGGGCACCTCGGCACCCCGCAGAGAGCTCGGGAAGCCCGGCGCAATTCTACAACGGCCGGGGGCGAACAGCTTCCACGACAACGAAGCCCGACGTCGGGCCAACATTTTACCATGGTGTAAAAACAACCTAGCCTGGTGGGGCCGGCAATCGGTCGACCTCCGCCCGAGCGACTTCGATCACGACCTCGGGGATCTGGCTCCGCGGCAAGGGGCACCTCGGCACCCCGCGGAGAGCTCGGGAAGCCCGGCGCAATTGTACAACGGCCGGAGGCGGACAGCTTCCACCACAACGAAGCAATACGTCGGGCCGACGTTTTCGCTCAGTGTAAAACGACCTAGGATGGTCGGGTCGGCAATCGGTCGACCTCCTACCGAGCGACTTCGATCACGACCTCGGGGATCTGGCTCCGCGGCAAGGGGCACCTCGGCACCCCGCGGAGAGCTCGGGAAGCCCGGCGCAATTGTACAACGGCCGGAGGCGGACAGCTTCCACCAGAACGAAGCCATACGTCGGGCCGACGTTTTCGCTCAGTGTAAAACGACCTAGGATGGTCGGGTCGGCAATCGGTCGACCTCCGACCGAGCGACTTCGATCACGACTCGGGGATCTGGCTCCGCGGCAAGGGGCACCTCGGCACCCCGCGGAGAGCTCGGGAAGCCCGGCGCAATTGTACAACGGCCGGAGGCGGACAGCTTCCACCACAACGAAGCAATACGTCGGGCCGACGTTTTCGCTCAGTGTAAAAC
>NW_028323140.1:10000-12500 GCF_009617815.1 Ciona robusta
CATTCTAGGTCGTTTTACACTGAGCGAAAACGTCGGCCCGACGTATTGCTTCGTTGTGGTGGAAGCTGTCCGCCTCCGGCCGTTGTACAATTGCGCCGGGCTTCCCGAGCTCTCCGCGGGGTGCCGAGGTGCCCCTTGCCGCGGAGCCAGATCCCCGAGGTCGTGATCGAAGTCGCTCGGGCGGAGGTCGACCGATTGCCGGCCCCACCAGGCTAGGTTGTTTTACACCATGGTAAAATGTTGGCCCGACGTCGGGCTTCGTTGTCGTGGAAGCTGTTCGCCCCCGGCCGTTGTAGAATTGCGCCGGGCTTCCCGAGCTCTCTGCGGGGTGCCGAGGTGCCCCTTGCCGCGGAGCCAGCGCAGGAGGTCGATCCCCGCGGGTGGCCTGCGCGGCTGTCGGGCTCCACTGCGGGAGGTGGTGTAGGTGCTTGGAGCGCAGCGGGTCGATCCACGGGAGTGGCTTGCACGGCTTTCGGTGGCCACTGTAGGAGAGTATAGGCGCTGGGAGCGTAGGAGGTCGATCCCCGCCGGTGGCATGCGCGGCTGTCGGGCTCCACCGCGGGAGGTGGTGTAGGCGCTGGGAGCGCAGCAGGTCGATCCACGTGGGTGGCTTGCACGGCTATCGGTTGTTACTGCAGGAGAGTGTAGGCGCTGGGAGCGCAGCAGGTCGATCCACGGGGGTGGCTTGCACGGCTATCGGTTGTTACTGCAGGAGAGTATAGGCGCTGGGAGCGCAGCAGGTCGATCCACGGGGGTGGCTTGCACGGCTATCGGTTGTTACTGCAGGAGAGTATAGGCGCTGGGAGCGCAGCAGGTCGATCCACGGGGGTGGCTTGCACGGCTATCGGTTGTTACTGCAGGTGAGTATAGGCGCTGGGAGCGCAGCAGGTCGATCCACGAGGGTGGCTTGCACGGCTATCGGTTGTTACTGCAGGAGAGTGTAGGCGCTGGGAGCGCAGCAGGTCGATCCACGGGGGTGGCTTGCACGGCTATCGGTTGTTACTGCAGGAGAGTGTAGGCGCTGGGAGCGCAGCAGGTCGATCCACGGGGGTGGCTTGCACGGCTATCGGTTGTTACTGCAGGAGAGTATAGGCGCTGGGAGCGCAGCAGGTCGATCCACGGGGGTGGCTTGCACGGCTATCGGTTGTTACTGCAGGTGAGTATAGGCGCTGGGAGCGCAGCAGGTCGATCCCCGCGGGTGGCCCGCACGGCTGTCGGGCTCCACCGCGGGAGGTGGTGTAGGCGCTGGGAGCGCAGCAGGTCGATCCACGGGGGTGGCTTGCACGGCTATCGGTTGCTACTGTGAGGTGTTTGCGTCGGCTGGCAAAGGGTGCGCTGAGCAGAAATGTTACTGTTCGTTTGCGCTGCCAATTGCCGTTTTGGTCGTATCGAGTGGTTTTGTCGCAGCTAGTTGCAAGTCGATCTCGCGGCGGTTAACAGGGAATAGCGGGCAAGAGCTCGCCCTCGTACCGCCGCGCGATAAGGTGACAGGTTTTCTAAGCTCTGAAAAGAGCAAAGTGGTCGGATTACTAATCCATTGCGCGCTTCGGCGTGCTTGGGTGGCGTCCGCGACGCGGGGCGAGCGACCCCATCGCGCGGCCGCCCTTCGGGGTGGCGGTTACGTTGTTACCTGGTTGATCCTGCCAGTAGTGATATGCTTGTCTCAAAGATTAAGCCATGCAAGTCTAAGTACGAGCTCTCGTACAGCGAAACTGCGAATGGCTCATTAAATCAGTTATGGTTCATTTGATCGTATGGTTTACTTGGATAACTGTGGTAATTCTAGAGCTAATACATGCAAACAGCGCCGACTTCGCGGGAGGCGTGCTTTTATCAGACCAAAAACCGACCGCGGCTCCGGCCGCGTTCGACTGGTGACTCTGGATAACCTGGCGGATCGCACGGTCTAGCACCGGCGACGGATCATTCAAGTGTCTGCCCTATCAACTTTCGTCGGTACGGTATTCGCCTACCGAGGTTCTTACGGGTAACGGGGAATCAGGGTTCGATTCCGGAGAGGGAGCCTGAGAAACGGCTACCACATCCAAGGAAGGCAGCAGGCGCGCAAATTACCCATTCCCGACGCGGGGAGGTAGTGACGAAAAATAACAATGCAGGACTCATTCGAGGCCCTGTAATTGGAATGAGTACACTTTAAAAGCTTTAACGAGTATCCATTGGAGGGCAAGTCTGGTGCCAGCAGCCGCGGTAATTCCAGCTCCAAAAGTATATATTTAAGTTGTTGCGGTTGAAAAGCTCGTAGTTGGATTTTGGGCGCGGGCGGTCGGTCCGTCGCGAGGCGTGTACTGGTCGACCCGGCCTTACGTCCGGTTCTCCGGCGGTGCTCTTGACTGAGTGTCGGCGGCGGCCGGAAAGTTTACTTTGAAAAAATTAGAGTGTTCAAAGCAGGCTCTCGAGCCTGAATAATGGTGCATGGAATAATGGAATAGGACCTCGGTTCTATTTTGTTGGTTTTCGGAGCGCGAGGTAATGATTAAGA
>NW_028323140.1:17500-30000 GCF_009617815.1 Ciona robusta
GACGTTGTTGTTGGAGAAGTTCACGTTTCGCTCTCTTAAGCCAAGTATAGTAGGTTAGTGAAAGCCCAAACTAAAGCAGTAAGAGGCAGCTGTCGTTGTTGGAGAAGTTCGATTTGCCTATTGAGAAAGGTTGATGTCCAAAGCATTGTGAACGTTAAATGCAGTTGCCTTTTTTGACATGAATTACTGTGCAGCAAATAATGAGCCTGCCTTAAAATCTGTTTTTATTTGAAAGAAGTTGCAAGATGTCAATGCACAAATAATAAAAGAATTACTGTCCAGCAAATAATGAGCCTGCATTAAAAACTGTTTTTATTCGAAAGAAGTTGCAAGATGTCAATGCACAAATAATAAAAGCTGTTAATAAATACGGGCTATTCACATTCAAATCACATTTATTTTTAAATCTGGACACAGCTACGTAGCCACAACCAGATGGTAGAGCTGGTGCATCAAACCATAAAATACTCTTGTCAATGGTTTGTCCTTGAGATTTAAAGATGGTTGTGGCATAAGCAAGCCTTAAAGGATAATACAGGGTTTCATTTTTATTGGTAATGGGGTAGATGCGGATCAAGACGTTAATTTTAGTTTTCAAGAGAATGGTATGATTCTCCACGGAATGCAGTGTTCCCACTGTACCATTCACAAAGCCTTTCTTCTTATCTCGATTTTCAGTAATGCATAGAAGTGCACCAACGTATAACATGGTTGTCTCAGTTGAATTGTCGAGATTGCACACAATTGCGGGGTCTTCTTGGTAAAAAAGGTGTTTCATTGCCAGTGTATTAATATGATGGACCGCCTCGTTTGTATAAGTCAGGAAAAGTGCATCGCTGTGTGTTGTCATAGCGTCAATAATTTGCTTGTCTGTGACGTTTTGAGTTGCGTATAATGTGTTACTTTGACAAAAGGCGTCTAACATTGTACGTGTTGGCCTCCAATGACGAATGTGGTTAAGGAAGTTATTTAACTCGCCGTCGGTGCATCATAGCTGTAAGTTTAAATTATGAGTTGAAACAGCTTGTTTTAAATACGGATCATTAAAAAATGTTTTAGTTATCTGTTCATCACGTGAAAATGGTTGCTGTTGTTGCTCATCTCCACAGAATATGACACATTTCCTGTTGTTTAATGATGCTAATGTGGTGTGTATGTGCATAGCGTTCGTCATTGTAATCATGCTGACTTCATCCAGGATAATCAATTGAAATGCATTCAAGGCCCAGTTTATTTGAAGTGGCTCATTGTCTCCAATTGGTATTTTGAATGCAGCATGAATTGTCTCTGCGGTGATGTGTGATCCGAATTGGGCTTTGTAGGTTTGAGCCAGTATTCCTGTTGGACAAGCTACCAAAACCTTTAGCCTAGCAGACATAGCGTGTTGAATCGTGCAGTGTAAGCATGTGGTTTTTCCAGTACCATGTGGTCCGATGAGCAATCTTGGTCTATACGATTGTGGAATACTTATATCTTGTGTTACGAGTTCCAATTCTTCTTTGACGCTTAGGACAAAAGACTTTTGGCGACCGTTAAGTTGTTGTGTTGAGAACAGTGTAGGATCCTGAATGTGCAAATCTGAGGAATGCAAAATGTTTCTTCTCCAAAGAGACAAAATATGACGCAAGCTTTCAACGTTGCTGATCATTGTTTTGATGTAATAATCTTTGTCTCCACGGTTGTTCATGTACTCTTTAATTTGTTTGTTTGAATACCAAAATGTGGGGTTTGCGTGTGCTGCGAGATGGAAGTAGGCAATCGAATTTGGAGTTGTTTTGAAGTCGGAAGGCAGTAAATCGCGGTGGTTCTTGAATGGTACGTTCAGCAGGGTGTGTTGCCACAAGAAATCGTCTGTAAATATGTTTGCCGTTGGTGTGCCGACGACTACAACCCGATTACCTGTTTACGGTTTTGGTTGCCTTTGAGAAGTTACGAATGTACGCAAATATTGAAGAAACGTTACGTTGTCAAGGTCGATAGAGCGTTGTTCATACATTTTGACTTGCGCACAAAGAGCGGTGTTTGGCAGAGTCGGGACTATGTAGCGCTTTGTTGTGCTGCTGGTCCTCGAAAGTTTTAAACAAGCCTATTGTTCGAGTCAGACCTACTTGTTTCTTTAATTGTTCATAGGGCGCACCTGATTGGCCGAGCGCTTTCAGCCAGTGCTTCTCCCAAATAACATTTGCATAAAGCGAGGCGCGCAAGAGACAAGCCCCGGCGAAATGAGACGATTTAGAGCAAGATAACGGCCGCATGCCAAGAGTGCAGATCGACAACAGCTCGAGAGAGAGGCGACTGCAACATGCGACAATTCGCGCAGAACAGCGGGCTGATTACAGTACGATACGACAACAATCTTTGAGAGATAGAGAGGCGGTTGCGAGTTGTAACGATTTGGCGCCAGGCAGCGGCCACTTACTATCGGTGGTTCGCATCATTAGCATATTAGAAAGAGCTGCCGGCGCTTGACTACCTACGATCGCAAGTTAACGCATTAAGCAGATTTTAAAATCAAACTGGTACTATTGCGTACTAACACATCACACCTCGCTTGAAAACTTCAAGTCGTTGCAGTTTTAATAATGCGACATACTTAGGACAACTATTAGCCGACTTAATTAGAACTTCGCGAACTTTACTTCTGAAACGTGACCTCCTTTCAGCTGCGCTGACATTAAACTAATGACAAAAAAACGGCGCTTCCGCTTTTAAACAAGCCTATTGTTCGAGTCAGACCTACTTGTTTCTTTAATTGTTCATAGGGCGCACCTGATTGGCCGAGCGCTTTCAGCCAGTGCTTCTCCCAAATAATATTTGCATAAAGCGAGGCGCGCAAGAGAGAAGCCCCGGCGAAATGAGACGATTTAGAGCAAGATAACGGCCGCATGCCAAGAGTGCAGATCGACAACAGCTCGAGAGAGAGGCGACTGCAACATGCGACAATTCGCGCAGAGCAGCGGGCCGATTACAGTACGATACGACAACAATCTTTGAGAGATAGAGAGGCGGTTGCGAGTTGTAACGATTTGGCGCCAGGCAGCGGCCACTTACTATCGGTGGTTCGCATCATTAGCATATAAGAAAGAGCTGCTGGCGCTTGACTACCTACGATCGCAAGTTAACCCAATAAGCAGATTTAAAATCGAACTGGTACTATTGCGTACTAACACATCACACCTTGCTTGAAAACTTCAAGTCGTTGCAGTTTTAATAATGCGACATACTTAGGACAACTATTAGCCTACTTAATTAGAACTTCGCGAACTTTACTTCTGAAACGTGACCTCCTTTCAGCTGCGCTGGCATTAAACTAATGGCAAAAAAAACGGCGCTTCCGCTTTTAAACAAGCCTATTGTTCGAGTCAGACCTACTTGTTTCTTTAATTGTTCATAGGGCGAACCTGATTGGCCGAGCGCTTTCAGCCAGTGCTTCTCCCAAATAACATTTGCATAAAGCGAGGCGCGAAAGAGACAAGCCCCGGCGAAATGAGACGATTTAGAGCAAGATAACTGATTGGCCGAGCGCTTTCAGCCAGTGCTTCTCCCAAATAACATTTGCAAAAAGCGAGGCGCGCAAGAGAGAAGCCCCGGCGAAATGAGACGATTTAGAGCAAGATAACGGCCGCATGCCAAGAGTGCAGATCGACAACAGCTCGAGAGAGAGGCGACTGCAACATGCGACAATTCGCGCAGAGTGGCGGGCCGATTACAGTACGATACGACAACAATCTTTGAGAGATAGAGAGGCGGTTGCGAGTTGTAACGATTTGGCGCCAGGCAGCGGCCACTTACTATCGGTTGTTCGCATCATTAGCATATTAGAAAGAGCTGCCGGCGCTTGACTACCTACGATCGCAAGTTAACGCATTAAGCAGATTTAAAATCGAACTGGTACTATTGCGTACTAACACATCACACCTCGCTTGAAAACTTCAAGTCGTTGCAGTTTTAATAATGCGACATACTTAGGACAACTATTAGCCTACTTAATTAGAACTTCGCGAACTTTACTTCTGAAACGTGACCTCCTTTCAGCTGCGCTGACATTAAACTAATGACAAAAAAACGGCGATTCCGCTTTTAAACATGCCTATTGTTCGAGTCACACCTACTTGTTTCTTTAATTGTTCACAGGGCGCACCTGATTGGCCGAGCGCTTTCAGCCAGTGCTTCTCCCAAGTAACATTTGCATAAAGCGAGGCGCGCAAGAGAGAAGCCCCGGCGAAATGAGACGATTTAGAGCAAGATAACGGCCGCATGCCAAGAGTGCAGATCGACAACAGCTCGAGAGAGAGGCGACTGCAACATGCGACAATTCGCGCAGAGCAGCGGGCCGATTACAGTACGATACGACAACAATCTTTGAGAGATAGAGAGGCGGTTGCGAGTTGTAACGATTTGGCGCCAGGTAGCGGCCAATTACTATCGGTGCTTCGCATCATTAGCATATTAGAAAGAGCTGCTGGCGCTTGACTACCTACGATCGCAAGTTAACCCATTAAGCAGATTTAAAATCGAACTGGTACTATTGCGTACTAACACATCACACCTTGCTTGAAAACTTCAAGTCGTTGCAGATTTAATAATGCGACATACTTAGGACAACTATTAGCCTACTTAATTAGAACTTCGCGAACTTTACTTCTGAAACGTGACCTCCTTTCAGCTGCGCTGGCATTAAACTAATGACAAAAAAACGGCGCTTCCGCTTTTAAACAAGCCTATTGTTCGAGTCAGACCTACTTGTTTCTTTATTTGTTCATAGGGCGCACCTGATTGGCCGAGCGCTTTCAGCCGGTGCTTCTCTCAAATAAAATTTGCATAAAGCGAGGCGCGCCAGAGAGAAGCCCCGGCGAAATGAGACGATTTAGAGCAAGATAACAGCCGCATGCGAAGAGTCCAATCGACAACTGCCCTCGAAAGAGGGAGAGGCGGCTGCAACTTGCGACAATTTCGTGCAGTGCAACGGCCAGATTACAGTACGAAACAACAACACTCTTTGAGAGATAGCGAGTCGGTTGCAAGTTGCGACGATATTGCGCCAGGCAGCGTCCACTTACTATCTGTGCTACATATCACTACCATTTTAGAAAAAAGCTGTTGGCGCTTGACTAACACGATCGCAAGGTACAGCATTAAGCACATTTTAATTGTACCTGGTACTGTTGCATACTATATACCATAACTTGGTAGAAAAAACTTGTATTTACGTGACATACCCTGACTAAACAGCCCCTGAGCGAAAGAGAGAGGTGCCGAACCTAATGACGTCCCACAAATTGAAGATTTTTTTTTAAAGTTTCATATAAAAAAAGTAAATGGTGTTATGTTTGAATTGAGAAGTGATAGTTCTTCTCACATCTATAGATGAAGAGATGCAAACGGTTAAAACCTAATGAATTAGGTCAAACGGCTCTTTTCAGAGCCAATAAAAAACAGGCAAGAGATATTTTTCTTCTTAGAACTAAAAAAGAGAAGCTAACGGTTCTTGTTAGAACCTTATGAAAGAGATTAAACGGCTCTTTTCAGAGCTAAAGGAAGAGATGCAAACGGTTCTTGTTAGAACCTTATGAAAGAGATCAAACGGCTCTTTTCGGAGCTAAAGGAAGAGATGCAAACGGTTCTTGTTAGAACCTAATAAAAGAGATCAAACGGCTTTTTTCAGAGCCACTAAAAGAACACGCAAGTTCGATGCCAAGAAGGACTACACTTTATATAACTGCATGCGTATTGTTTATTACGTGCATTAACTATGTGAAAGAAATAAGGAGTGTTTTATTTACGAACTCTGCACATCACAATATATTTTTACATCTCGGCACTGAACATAGAACATGATGATGCGTAAATTTATGCTACTACAGCCGGTCGCGTGATATTTTTGACTTAACATATTGTTTTTTGAGTATAACTGAAAACACAATTAGATTTGGAAATTATTCATCTCCGTAATGCAGGACTAAAGTGCTATCTAATTAAGTTTACAACACAAATTTAACCACTGGGTGGCCAACAAAAATAAATAAGCAATTGAATGAGCATATGACTGGGAAAATGATGCAACTTAAGCCACTAACAAAGCACATAAATAGGCAACTACAATTGAATATATATCACCCCCTATCAAAAAGGCCTAAAATAAATATCAAAAAGGCAACTGAGTAAGCAAATAAAACAGCAATTGGCAAGCAACTGGAAAATCCACAGTTAAGTAATTTAATGTAAAATAAAAGAAACAATTTGAGTTGGAATAAATTACACTTTGTTGCAGAACAGAAGAGATGGCTAATTCTGTTTACATCACAATTTTGAACAGCGGATGGCCAATTTCTTTTTAAATGAACAAACATGCAACAGAGTGAGAAAATGAGCATGTGGATGTGTATGCAAAGACCAAACAATTGAATAAGAGTTCGAGGGGGGTTTAGGGGTACTGTGCATCTTTTGGCAATTTTTCAATTTTGACATCGAGAAATTTTGAAAATCGACCGGACTTCGGACGTCTGAATTCCCGCAGGGTTACGTTTTTGAGTCGATGTCAAATGACGTTTTCGGCAATAACTCGAAAACTAAGGGCCTCCAAAAAAAATCCTCGCGGCTAGGGGGGGTTTTCGACCTTTCCGCACACGCTGGTGCCCTTGGTTTCGTGGAGTAAAAAAAGTTGAAAAAGTTAACATAATATTAATACATGTAACTGTATGTTACTAACAGTAATATGTGTAATTTATTTTCACTAGTAACTATTAAGCTACATTGAATTGCTGTTGTCTTTACAGGGTACCCTGTAAGATACAATAACTGGCTTGTGGCAGCCAAGCGTTCATAGCGACGTTGCTTTTTGATCCTTCGATGTCGGCTCTTCCTATCATTGTGAAGCAGAATTCACCAAGCGTTGGATTGTTCACCCACTAATAGGGAACGTGAGCTGGGTTTAGACCGTCGTGAGACAGGTTAGTTTTACCCTACTGATGAAGTGTTGTTGCGACAGTAATCCTGCTCAGTACGAGAGGAACCGCAGATTCAGACATTTGGTTCATGTGCTTGGCTGATAAGCCAATGGTGCGAAGCTACCATCTGAGGGATTATGACTGAACGCCTCTAAGTCAGAATCCCGCCTGGAAAGCGACGATGCGTTCGTGCCTCGGCCTCGAGAGGCATAGTTAGTCGGCCCGAAGGGTCGTCGGTAGAGCCCATATCCGAACGAAGAGTCCGCGGCAAGTGTCGGACTCGAAGTCGGTTGATCCTCCTGCTCGAATGGCGGGGTGCTAAATCATTCGCAAACGACCTAGTTGAAGATCGGGGTGTCGTGATCATTAGAGCAGTAATCTCACTGCGATCTGTTGAGAGTAAGCCTCAAGATCTATCGGTTTGTCCGGCCAGTAGCTCGGACGAAAGAGGGTGTAGCCTTTCGGGGTTGCTCTTTTTTTTCCCAAGGGCTATTTTCGGGACTTCGTTTTTTTTTCAAAGGCTATTTTCGGGACTTTTTTTTTTTTTTCAAAGGCTATTTTCGGGACTTCGTTTTTTTTTCAAAGGCTATTTTCGGGACTTTTTTTTTTTTTCAAAGGCTATTTTCGGGACTTTTTTTTTTTTCAAAGGCTATTTTCGGGACTTTTTTTTTTTTTCAAAGGCTATTTTCGGGACTTTTTTTTTTTTTTCAAAGGCTATTTTCGGGACTTCGTTTTTTTTTCAAAGGCTATTTTCGGGACTTTTTTTTTTTTTCAAAGGCTATTTTCGGGACTTTTTTTTTTTTTCAAAGGCTATTTTCGGGACTTTTTTTTTTTTTTCAAAGGCTATTTTCGGGACTTCGTTTTTTTTTCAAAGGCTATTTTCGGGACTTCGTTTTTTTTTCAAAGGCTATTTTCGGGACTTTTTTTTTTTTTCAAAGGCTATTTTCGGGACTTTTTTTTTTTTCAAAGGCTATTTTCGGGACTTTTTTTTTTTTTCAAAGGCTATTTTCGGGACTTCGTTTTTTTTTCAAAGGCTATTTTCGGGACTTCGTTTTTTTTTCAAAGGCTATTTTCGGGACTTTTTTTTTTTTCAAAGGCTATTTTCGGGACTTTTTTTTTTCCAAAGGCTATTTTCGGGATTTTTTTTTTTTCAAAGGCTATTTTCGGGACTTTTTTTTTTTCAAAGGCTATTTTCGGGACTTCGTTTTTTTTTTCAAAGGCTATTTTCGGGACTTCGTTTTTTTTGCAAAGGCTATTTTCGGGACTTCGTTTTTTTTTCAAAGGCTATTTTCGGGACTTTTTTTTTTTTCAAAGGCTATTTTCGGGACTTTTTTTTTTCCAAAGGCTATTTTCGGGATTTTTTTTTTTTCAAAGGCTATTTTCGGGCCTTTTTTTTTTCAAAGGCTATTTTCGGGACTTCGTTTTTTTTTCAAAGGCTATTTTCGGGACTTCGTTTTTTTTTCAAAGGCTATTTTCGGGATTTTTTTTTTTTTCAAAGGCTATTTTCGGGATTTTTTTTTTCAAAGGCTATTTTCGGGACTTTTTTTTTTTTTCAAAGGCTATTTTCGGGACTTTATTTTTTTTTCAAAGGCTATTTTCGAGACTTTTTTTTTCAAAGGCTATTTTCGAGACCATTTTGACTCCTGACCCGTGACCCATGACCTCTGACCTCTGACCCCAGGTTGTGCGGATTGACCCTGAGGTTGATAGTCGACCGTTTGCAGATTCGACCTTGGTAGGTGAAATGTCACTGGCAAAGTATCCAACCAACGACAGGCTTAAGCAATCGTTGCTCTCTTGTTTAAGCTTGACCTCTGACCCCTGACCCCAGTAGTCGACCTTGAGTTCGGAGGTCGACCGATAGTCCATTCGACCTTGGTAGGTAAAATGTCACTTTCTAAATATCGAACCAACGACAGGCTTAAGCAATCGTTGCTCTCTTGTTTAAACTTGACCTCCGACCCCTGACTCCTGACCTCATTGGTCGACCTTAAGATCGAAGGTTGACCGATTGCCGACCCGACCATGCTAGGTCGTTTTAAACTAAGCTAAAACGTTAGCCCGACGTCGGGCTTCGTTGTGGTGGAAGCTGTTCGCCCATGGCCGTTTTACAATTGCGCCGGGCTTCCCGAGCTCTCCGCGGGGTGCCGAGGTGCCCCTTGCCGCGGAGCCAGATCCCCGAGGTCGTGATCGAAGTCGCTCGGTCGGAGGTCGACCGATTGCCGACCCGACCATCCTAGGTCGTTTTACACTGAGCGAAAACGTCGGCCCGACGTATTGCTTCGTTGTGGTGGAAGCTGTCCGCCTCCGGCCGTTGTACAATTGCGCCGGGCTTCCCGAGCTCTCCGCGGGGTGCCGAGGTGCCCCTTGCCGCGGGGCCAGATCCCCGAGGTCGTGATCGAAGTCGCTCGGTCGGAGGTCGACCGATTGCCGACCCGACCATCCTAGGTCGTTTTACACTGAGCGAAAACGTCGGCCCGACGTATTGCTTCGTTGTGGTGGAAGCTGTCCGCCTCCGGCCGTTGTACAATTGCGCCGGGCTTCCCGAGCTCTCCGCGGGGTGCCGAGGTGCCCCTTGCCGCGGAGCCAGATCCCCGAGGTCGTGATCGAAGTCGCTCGGTCGGAGGTCGACCGATTGCCGACCCGACCATGCTAGGTTGTTTTACACTGAGCGAAAACGTCGGCCCGACGTATGGCTTCGTTCTGGTGGAAGCTGTCCGCCTCCGGCCGTTGTACAATTGCGCCGGGCTTCCCGAGCTCTCCGCGGGGTGCCGAGGTGCCCCTTGCCGCGGAGCCAGATCCCCGAGGTCGTGATCGAAGTCGCTCGGTAGGAGGTCGACCGATTGCCGACCCGACCATCCTAGGTCGTTTTACACTGAGCGAAAACGTCGGCCCGACGTATTGCTTCGTTGTGGTGGAAGCTGTCCGCCTCCGGCCGTTGTACAATTGCGCCGGGCTTCCCGAGCTCTCCGCGGGGTGCCGAGGTGCCCCTTGCCGCGGAGCCAGATCCCCGAGGTCGTGATCGAAGTCGCTCGGTCGGAGGTCGACCGATTGCCGACCCGACCATGCTAGGTTGTTTTACACTGAGCGAAAACGTCGGCCCGACGTATGGCTTCGTTCTGGTGGAAGCTGTCCGCCTCCGGCCGTTGTACAATTGCGCCGGGCTTCCCGAGCTCTCCGCGGGGTGCCGAGGTGCCCCTTGCCGCGGAGCCAGATCCCCGAGGTCGTGATCGAAGTCGCTCGGTAGGAGGTCGACCGATTGCCGACCCGACCATTCTAGGTCGTTTTACACTGAGCGAAAACGTCGGCCCGACGTATTGCTTCGTTGTGGTGGAAGCTGTCCGCCTCCGGCCGTTGTACAATTGCGCCGGGCTTCCCGAGCTCTCCGCGGGGTGCCGAGGTGCCCCTTGCCGCGGAGCCAGATCCCCGAGGTCGTGATCGAAGTCGCTCGGGCGGAGGTCGACCGATTGCCGGCCCCACCAGGCTAGGTTGTTTTACACCATGGTAAAATGTTGGCCCGACGTCGGGCTTCGTTGTCGTGGAAGCTGTTCGCCCCCGGCCGTTGTAGAATTGCGCCGGGCTTCCCGAGCTCTCTGCGGGGTGCCGAGGTGCCCCTTGCCGCGGAGCCAGCGCAGGAGGTCGATCCCCGCGGGTGGCCTGCGCGGCTGTCGGGCTCCACTGCGGGAGGTGGTGTAGGTGCTTGGAGCGCAGCGGGTCGATCCACGGGACGGCGCAGCAGGCGCCGACGACCGCAAAGCGCGCCGCCGAAGCGGCGATAGTTAATATCCTGCGACCCTGAGGCGGGCGTGGCCCCGGGATTAACCCGAGGCCGCAATTCGCGTTCAGATCGTCAATGCTCAATGTGTTCTGCAATTCACACTAATTCACGCAGCTAGCTGCGTCCTTCATCGACTCGCGAGCCGAGTGATCCACCGCCAAGAGCCTTCTCACCTTGTCAATACGCAATCGCCGTCCTCACAACGCGCTTTCGCGACCTGTTCATAACATTTCCGCCGAGCGGACGACCCGCGAAGGCCGCCACTTGAAGCCGTTCGACACCCGGACGGTACTAGACTTGTGCCTTTCCAATCGTATGCGAACCTTCGTCCGGGGGTTAACCCGGCCCCGCCGTCGCCATGCGTGGGAGCCTTGCCTCCGTACATTCAAGTACCTTCTTACGATAATGATCCTTCCGCAGGTTCACCTACGGAAACCTTGTTACGACTTTTACTTCCTCTAAATGATCAAGTTAGATCGTCTTCTCGGACGCCGGCGCGGCCGTTGCCGACCGCGCCGGGTCCAATCGGAGGACCTCACTAAACCATTCAATCGGTAGTAGCGACGGGCGGTGTGTACAAAGGGCAGGGACGTAATCAACGCGAGCTAATGACTCGCGCTTACTGGGAATTCCTCGTTCAAGGGAAATAATTGCAATTCCCTATCCCTATCACGACCGGGGTTCAACGGGTTTCCCGGACCTTTCGGCCAAGGAAGAGACACGCTGATCCGGTCAGTGTAGCGCGCGTGCGGCCCCGAACATCTAAGGGCATCACAGACCTGTTATTGCTCAATCTCGTGTGGCTAAACGCCACTAGTCCCTCTAAGAAGTTAGACGCCGACCGGGAGGGTCGCGTAACTATTTAGCAAGCCAGAGTCTCGTTCGTTATCGGAATTAACCAGACAAATCGCTCCACCAACTAAGAACGGCCATGCACCACCACCCACAGAATCAAGAAAGAGCTCTCAATCTGTCAATCCTCACTGTGTCCGGGCCGGGTGAGATTTCCCGTGTTGAGTCAAATTAAGCCGCAGGCTCCACTCCTGGTGGTGCCCTTCCGTCAATTCCTTTAAGTTTCAGCTTTGCAACCATACTTCCCCCGGAACCCAAAGACTTTGGTTTCCCGCAAGCTGCCGGGGAGGTCGTCAAATTAACGCTCCCCGATCGCTAGTTGGCATCGTTTATAGTCAGAACTAGGACGGTATCTGATCGTCTTCGAACCTCTGACTTTCGCTCTTGATTAAAGAAAACATTCTTGGCAAATGCTTTCGCAGTCGTTCGTCTTGCGCCGATCCAAGAATTTCACCTCTAACGGCACAGTACGAATGCCCCCGTCTGTCCCTCTTAATCATTACCTCGCGCTCCGAAAACCAACAAAATAGAACCGAGGTCCTATTCCATTATTCCATGCACCATTATTCAGGCTCGAGAGCCTGCTTTGAACACTCTAATTTTTTCAAAGTAAACTTTCCGGCCGCCGCCGACACTCAGTCAAGAGCACCGCCGGAGAACCGGACGTAAGGCCGGGTCGACCAGTACACGCCTCGCGACGGACCGACCGCCCGCGCCCAAAATCCAACTACGAGCTTTTCAACCGCAACAACTTAAATATATACTTTTGGAGCTGGAATTACCGCGGCTGCTGGCACCAGACTTGCCCTCCAATGGATACTCGTTAAAGCTTTTAAAGTGTACTCATTCCAATTACAGGGCCTCGAATGAGTCCTGCATTGTTATTTTTCGTCACTACCTCCCCGCGTCGGGAATGGGTAATT
>NW_028323140.1:37500-42500 GCF_009617815.1 Ciona robusta
TTTTTCAAATGCAAATTTCGGGCCTTTTTTTAAATGGCAATTTTTGAGATTTTTTTTTTATTTTCGGGACTTAGTTTTTTTTTTTTCGGGACTTAGATTTTTTCTTCATTTTCGGGACTTAGTTTTTTTCTGTTTTTGGGACTTAGTTTTTTTTCAAATGCAAATTTCGGGCCTTTTTTGTAAATGGCAATTTTTGAGATTTTTTTTTTCATTTTCGGGACTTGGTTTTTTTTTCTAAGGCTGTTTTTGGAACTTAGCTTTTCTTTTATTTTCGGGACTTAGTTTTTTTTCCAAGGCATTTTTTGGGACTTTGTTTTTTTTCAAGTTATATTTCGGAACTATGTTTTTTTTTAAAGGCTATTTTCAGGAGGTAGTTTTTTTAAAGTGACCTAATACTGTTTCATACATGATTACGTATTAAATGCCATGCTTACCATCTTATTCCAAGCAAAAAAAATGAAAAATTTCAATTTTTGAGACATTTTGATTTTTCTTAGTTTTTAATGAAAAAATAGTAATATTGAAAAAAAATGATAAAATTTTCATGCTAAACTGTTTTAAACATCATTACCTATCCAAAACAAAGATTACGGGCATTACCAGCTTATTTCCAGCAAAAAAATGAAAAAAGTCATTTTTTAAGAAATTTTTTTTTTTTTAAGTTTTTAATAAAAAATTAGTAATTTAAAAAAAAAATGTTAAAATTTTAACACTAAACAATTTTAAACATCATTACTTAACCAAAGCCATGCTAACAGGCCTATTTTCAGAAAAAAAAAAACGTGCCAGAAAAGTTATAACATATATCATATGAGTTACATATATGTTACTTACCGTTAAAGGCGTAACTTTAAATTTTGTTACTTGACCTTTCAGGACGTTGACACATAGAATAACTGGCTTGTGGCAGCCAAGCGTTCATAGCGACGTTGCTTTTTGATCCTTCGATGTCGGCTCTTCCTATCATTGTGAAGCAGAATTCACCAAGCGTTGGATTGTTCACCCACTAATAGGGAACGTGAGCTGGGTTTAGACCGTCGTGAGACAGGTTAGTTTTACCCTACTGATGAAGTGTTGTTGCGACAGTAATCCTGCTCAGTACGAGAGGAACCGCAGATTCAGACATTTGGTTCATGTGCTTGGCTGATAAGCCAATGGTGCGAAGCTACCATCTGAGGGATTATGACTGAACGCCTCTAAGTCAGAATCCCGCCTGGAAAGCGACGATGCGTTCGTGCCTCGGCCTCGAGAGGCATAGTTAGTCGGCCCGAAGGGTCGTCGGTAGAGCCCATATCCGAACGAAGAGTCCGCGGCAAGTGTCGGACTCGCAGTCGGTTGATCCTCCTGCTCGAATGGCGGGGTGCTAAATCATTCGCAAACGACCTAGTTGAAGATCGGGGTGTCGTGATCATTAGAGCAGTAATCTCACTGCGATCTGTTGAGAGTAAGCCTCAAGATCTATCGGTTTGTCCGGCCAGTAGCTCGGACGAAAGAGGGTGTAGCCTTTCGGGGTTGCTCTTTTTTTTCCCAAGGGCTATTTTCGGGACTTCGTTTTTTTTTCAAAGGCTATTTTCGGGACTTTTTTTTTTTTTTCAAAGGCTATTTTCGGGACTTCGTTTTTTTTTCAAAGGCTATTTTCGGGACTTTTTTTTTTTTTCAAAGGCTATTTTCGGGACTTTTTTTTTTTTTCAAAGGCTATTTTCGGGACTTTTTTTTTTTTTCAAAGGCTATTTTCGGGACTTTTTTTTTTTTTTCAAAGGCTATTTTCGGGACTTCGTTTTTTTTTCAAAGGCTATTTTCGGGACTTTTTTTTTTTTTCAAAGGCTATTTTCGGGACTTTTTTTTTTTTTCAAAGGCTATTTTCGGGACTTTTTTTTTTTTTTCAAAGGCTATTTTCGGGACTTCGTTTTTTTTTCAAAGGCTATTTTCGGGACTTCGTTTTTTTTTCAAAGGCTATTTTCGGGACTTTTTTTTTTTTCAAAGGCTATTTTCGGGACTTTTTTTTTTTTTCAAAGGCTATTTTCGGGACTTTTTTTTTTTTCAAAGGCTATTTTCGGGACTTCGTTTTTTTTTCAAAGGCTATTTTCGGGACTTCGTTTTTTTTTCAAAGGCTATTTTCGGGACTTTTTTTTTTTTCAAAGGCTATTTTCGGGACTTTTTTTTTTCCAAAGGCTATTTTCGGGATTTTTTTTTTTTCAAAGGCTATTTTCGGGACTTTTTTTTTTTCAAAGGCTATTTTCGGGACTTCGTTTTTTTTTTCAAAGGCTATTTTCGGGACTTCGTTTTTTTTGCAAAGGCTATTTTCGGGACTTCGTTTTTTTTTCAAAGGCTATTTTCGGGACTTTTTTTTTTTTCAAAGGCTATTTTCGGGACTTTTTTTTTTCCAAAGGCTATTTTCGGGATTTTTTTTTTTTCAAAGGCTATTTTCGGGCCTTTTTTTTTTCAAAGGCTATTTTCGGGACTTCGTTTTTTTTTCAAAGGCTATTTTCGGGACTTCGTTTTTTTTTCAAAGGCTATTTTCGGGATTTTTTTTTTTTTCAAAGGCTATTTTCGGGATTTTTTTTTTCAAAGGCTATTTTCGGGACTTTTTTTTTTTTTCAAAGGCTATTTTCGGGACTTTATTTTTTTTTCAAAGGCTATTTTCGAGACTTTTTTTTTCAAAGGCTATTTTCGAGACCATTTTGACTCCTGACCCGTGACCCATGACCTCTGACCTCTGACCCCAGGTTGTGCGGATTGACCCTGAGGTTGATAGTCGACCGTTTGCAGATTCGACCTTGGTAGGTGAAATGTCACTGGCAAAGTATCCAACCAACGACAGGCTTAAGCAATCGTTGCTCTCTTGTTTAAGCTTGACCTCTGACCCCTGACCCCAGTAGTCGACCTTGAGTTCGGAGGTCGACCGATAGTCCATTCGACCTTGGTAGGTAAAATGTCACTTTCTAAATATCGAACCAACGACAGGCTTAAGCAATCGTTGCTCTCTTGTTTAAACTTGACCTCCGACCCCTGACTCCTGACCTCATTGGTCGACCTTAAGATCGAAGGTTGACCGATTGCCGACCCGACCATGCTAGGTCGTTTTAAACTAAGCTAAAACGTTAGCCCGACGTCGGGCTTCGTTGTGGTGGAAGCTGTTCGCCCATGGCCGTTTTACAATTGCGCCGGGCTTCCCGAGCTCTCCGCGGGGTGCCGAGGTGCCCCTTGCCGCGGAGCCAGATCCCCGAGGTCGTGATCGAAGTCGCTCGGTCGGAGGTCGACCGATTGCCGACCCGACCATCCTAGGTCGTTTTACACTGAGCGAAAACGTCGGCCCGACGTATTGCTTCGTTGTGGTGGAAGCTGTCCGCCTCCGGCCGTTGTACAATTGCGCCGGGCTTCCCGAGCTCTCCGCGGGGTGCCGAGGTGCCCCTTGCCGCGGGGCCAGATCCCCGAGGTCGTGATCGAAGTCGCTCGGTCGGAGGTCGACCGATTGCCGACCCGACCATCCTAGGTCGTTTTACACTGAGCGAAAACGTCGGCCCGACGTATTGCTTCGTTGTGGTGGAAGCTGTCCGCCTCCGGCCGTTGTACAATTGCGCCGGGCTTCCCGAGCTCTCCGCGGGGTGCCGAGGTGCCCCTTGCCGCGGAGCCAGATCCCCGAGGTCGTGATCGAAGTCGCTCGGTCGGAGGTCGACCGATTGCCGACCCGACCATGCTAGGTTGTTTTACACTGAGCGAAAACGTCGGCCCGACGTATGGCTTCGTTCTGGTGGAAGCTGTCCGCCTCCGGCCGTTGTACAATTGCGCCGGGCTTCCCGAGCTCTCCGCGGGGTGCCGAGGTGCCCCTTGCCGCGGAGCCAGATCCCCGAGGTCGTGATCGAAGTCGCTCGGTAGGAGGTCGACCGATTGCCGACCCGACCATCCTAGGTCGTTTTACACTGAGCGAAAACGTCGGCCCGACGTATTGCTTCGTTGTGGTGGAAGCTGTCCGCCTCCGGCCGTTGTACAATTGCGCCGGGCTTCCCGAGCTCTCCGCGGGGTGCCGAGGTGCCCCTTGCCGCGGAGCCAGATCCCCGAGGTCGTGATCGAAGTCGCTCGGTCGGAGGTCGACCGATTGCCGACCCGACCATGCTAGGTTGTTTTACACTGAGCGAAAACGTCGGCCCGACGTATGGCTTCGTTCTGGTGGAAGCTGTCCGCCTCCGGCCGTTGTACAATTGCGCCGGGCTTCCCGAGCTCTCCGCGGGGTGCCGAGGTGCCCCTTGCCGCGGAGCCAGATCCCCGAGGTCGTGATCGAAGTCGCTCGGTAGGAGGTCGACCGATTGCCGACCCGACCATTCTAGGTCGTTTTACACTGAGCGAAAACGTCGGCCCGACGTATTGCTTCGTTGTGGTGGAAGCTGTCCGCCTCCGGCCGTTGTACAATTGCGCCGGGCTTCCCGAGCTCTCCGCGGGGTGCCGAGGTGCCCCTTGCCGCGGAGCCAGATCCCCGAGGTCGTGATCGAAGTCGCTCGGGCGGAGGTCGACCGATTGCCGGCCCCACCAGGCTAGGTTGTTTTACACCATGGTAAAATGTTGGCCCGACGTCGGGCTTCGTTGTCGTGGAAGCTGTTCGCCCCCGGCCGTTGTAGAATTGCGCCGGGCTTCCCGAGCTCTCTGCGGGGTGCCGAGGTGCCCCTTGCCGCGGAGCCAGCGCAGGAGGTCGATCCCCGCGGGTGGCCTGCGCGGCTGTCGGGCTCCACTGCGGGAGGTGGTGTAGGTGCTTGGAGCGCAGCGGGTCGATCCACGGGAGTGGCTTGCACGGCTTTCGGTGGCCACTGTAGGAGAGTATAGGCGCTGGGAGCGTAGGAGGTCGATCCCCGCCGGTGGCATGCGCGGCTGTCGGGCTCCACCGCGGGAGGTGGTGTAGGCGCTGGGAGCGCAGCAGGTCGATCCACGTGGGTGGCTTGCACGGCTATCGGTTGTTACTGCAGGAGAGTGTAGGCGCTGGGAGCGCAGCAGGTCGATCCACGGGGGTG
>NW_028323141.1:7500-10000 GCF_009617815.1 Ciona robusta
TCACTGGCAAAGTATCCAACCAACGACAGGCTTAAGCAATCGTTGCTCTCTTGTTTAAGCTTGACCTCTGACCCCTGACCCCAGTAGTCGACCTTGAGTTCGGAGGTCGACCGATAGTCCATTCGACCTTGGTAGGTAAAATGTCACTTTCTAAATATCGAACCAACGACAGGCTTAAGCAATCGTTGCTCTCTTGTTTAAACTTGACCTCCGACCCCTGACTCCTGACCTCATTGGTCGACCTTAAGATCGAAGGTTGACCGATTGCCGACCCGACCATGCTAGGTCGTTTTAAACTAAGCTAAAACGTTAGCCCGACGTCGGGCTTCGTTGTGGTGGAAGCTGTTCGCCCATGGCCGTTTTACAATTGCGCCGGGCTTCCCGAGCTCTCCGCGGGGTGCCGAGGTGCCCCTTGCCGCGGAGCCAGATCCCCGAGGTCGTGATCGAAGTCGCTCGGTCGGAGGTCGACCGATTGCCGACCCGACCATCCTAGGTCGTTTTACACTGAGCGAAAACGTCGGCCCGACGTATTGCTTCGTTGTGGTGGAAGCTGTCCGCCTCCGGCCGTTGTACAATTGCGCCGGGCTTCCCGAGCTCTCCGCGGGGTGCCGAGGTGCCCCTTGCCGCGGGGCCAGATCCCCGAGGTCGTGATCGAAGTCGCTCGGTCGGAGGTCGACCGATTGCCGACCCGACCATCCTAGGTCGTTTTACACTGAGCGAAAACGTCGGCCCGACGTATTGCTTCGTTGTGGTGGAAGCTGTCCGCCTCCGGCCGTTGTACAATTGCGCCGGGCTTCCCGAGCTCTCCGCGGGGTGCCGAGGTGCCCCTTGCCGCGGAGCCAGATCCCCGAGGTCGTGATCGAAGTCGCTCGGTCGGAGGTCGACCGATTGCCGACCCGACCATGCTAGGTTGTTTTACACTGAGCGAAAACGTCGGCCCGACGTATGGCTTCGTTCTGGTGGAAGCTGTCCGCCTCCGGCCGTTGTACAATTGCGCCGGGCTTCCCGAGCTCTCCGCGGGGTGCCGAGGTGCCCCTTGCCGCGGAGCCAGATCCCCGAGGTCGTGATCGAAGTCGCTCGGTAGGAGGTCGACCGATTGCCGACCCGACCATCCTAGGTCGTTTTACACTGAGCGAAAACGTCGGCCCGACGTATTGCTTCGTTGTGGTGGAAGCTGTCCGCCTCCGGCCGTTGTACAATTGCGCCGGGCTTCCCGAGCTCTCCGCGGGGTGCCGAGGTGCCCCTTGCCGCGGAGCCAGATCCCCGAGGTCGTGATCGAAGTCGCTCGGTCGGAGGTCGACCGATTGCCGACCCGACCATGCTAGGTTGTTTTACACTGAGCGAAAACGTCGGCCCGACGTATGGCTTCGTTCTGGTGGAAGCTGTCCGCCTCCGGCCGTTGTACAATTGCGCCGGGCTTCCCGAGCTCTCCGCGGGGTGCCGAGGTGCCCCTTGCCGCGGAGCCAGATCCCCGAGGTCGTGATCGAAGTCGCTCGGTAGGAGGTCGACCGATTGCCGACCCGACCATTCTAGGTCGTTTTACACTGAGCGAAAACGTCGGCCCGACGTATTGCTTCGTTGTGGTGGAAGCTGTCCGCCTCCGGCCGTTGTACAATTGCGCCGGGCTTCCCGAGCTCTCCGCGGGGTGCCGAGGTGCCCCTTGCCGCGGAGCCAGATCCCCGAGGTCGTGATCGAAGTCGCTCGGGCGGAGGTCGACCGATTGCCGGCCCCACCAGGCTAGGTTGTTTTACACCATGGTAAAATGTTGGCCCGACGTCGGGCTTCGTTGTCGTGGAAGCTGTTCGCCCCCGGCCGTTGTAGAATTGCGCCGGGCTTCCCGAGCTCTCTGCGGGGTGCCGAGGTGCCCCTTGCCGCGGAGCCAGCGCAGGAGGTCGATCCCCGCGGGTGGCCTGCGCGGCTGTCGGGCTCCACTGCGGGAGGTGGTGTAGGTGCTTGGAGCGCAGCGGGTCGATCCACGGGAGTGGCTTGCACGGCTTTCGGTGGCCACTGTAGGAGAGTATAGGCGCTGGGAGCGTAGGAGGTCGATCCCCGCCGGTGGCATGCGCGGCTGTCGGGCTCCACCGCGGGAGGTGGTGTAGGCGCTGGGAGCGCAGCAGGTCGATCCACGTGGGTGGCTTGCACGGCTATCGGTTGTTACTGCAGGAGAGTGTAGGCGCTGGGAGCGCAGCAGGTCGATCCACGGGGGTGGCTTGCACGGCTATCGGTTGTTACTGCAGGAGAGTATAGGCGCTGGGAGCGCAGCAGGTCGATCCACGGGGGTGGCTTGCACGGCTATCGGTTGTTACTGCAGGAGAGTATAGGCGCTGGGAGCGCAGCAGGTCGATCCACGGGGGTGGCTTGCACGGCTATCGGTTGTTACTGCAGGTGAGTATAGGCGCTGGGAGCGCAGCAGGTCGATCCACGAGGGTGGCTTGCACGGCTATCGGTTGTTACTGCAGGAGAGTGTAGGCGCTGGGAGCGCAGCAGGTCGATCCACGGG
>NW_028323141.1:17500-40000 GCF_009617815.1 Ciona robusta
GCTTACCTCGTCTATAATAATAACTTGAAATGAGTTGAGTCCCCAATTAATTTGCATTGGTTCATCGTCGTTTACCGGGATTTTAAAGGCAGCATGTACTGTCTCAGATGTTATTGTATCTCCAAAATGTGCTTTGTATGTTTGGGCAAGAATTCCTGTTGGGCATGCAACCATGATTCTTAGGTTTAAAGAGGCAGCATGTTCAATTACCTGGTAAAGGCAAGTTGTTTTGCCTGTTCCATGCGAACCTTGGAGCAGACGTGGTTTGTAAGGTTCAAAAGAATTCGTGTTTTCCAAAATAACATGTAATTGTCGTTTCACATCAAAATAAAAGGATTTTTGTCGCCCGTGCAACGTTTGTTGACATATGCTACTAGATTCATCGAAGTTTAATTGCGTAGTTGACAGAATGTGCCTTTGCCACAAAGACTTAATTTTTCTTAAGCTCTCAACATTATTGAGCATAGTTGAAATGTAAAACTCTTTGTCACCACGATTTTTCATATACTGTATGATGTGTTCATTGCTGTACCAAAATGAAGGGTTTGACTTTGTTGCTAGGTAAAAATAAGCTATTGAGTTTGGTGTTATTGAAAAATCTGAAGGAATAAGGTCGGAGTATCGTTTAAACGGTATGTTCAGTAAAGTGTGCTGCCAGAGGAAGTCGTCTGTGAATATATTTGCCATTGGTGTTCCAACAACAACGATTCTGTTAGGGCTGTAACGCTTGGGCTGGTCTTGGGAGGTGACAAAGATTCTTAAAAATTGTAAGAATGATAAGTCTTTCAGTTCATCTGACCGGTTTTCATACATTTGTATTTGCTTGCATCGGTTTGCTTGGTTAATGGTTGGGACAATGTATCGCTTTGTTGTACTGCTAGTTTTTGATAATTTCATAGAGGAAAGTAAGAAGATCATTTCGGGTTCACTTGGACTAATTGTTGTTACTATCTTGTAAGCTGCGCGATGTGATCCAGCTGAAGCAAGATCTAATGGAGACATAAACGATTCTTTAAATTTTGATACATAACTTGTAACATAACGTAAAATCATAAGGTGACCGTCACTGGTTTGAACGTCCATTGAACAGTTCAGAACTTCGGAAATCGTATCGATATATGCCCGTAAATTCATTTGAGCAGATGTAGGAGGATATAGCAAACGAATGGAATCTTTTTGCCGGTCAATGGCTGTTGCTTCTGTTCGTACCTGGAGACATGGTGATCGTTGATGAGACTTTTGCGTAGCATGAAGCAGTGCAGCGAATTGTGGTTCGTTTTTTGGCAGCACTGCCTGAATCCGATTCGTATCAATGCACGCTAATTGGTGGAGCCAAATGAGCAAATGTATGTGTATCGTTCCCCGTTTTTGAAATTCAACCCGGTAGAAATACGTTTTTACATTCGGAATTGATTTGTGTCTATAATTGGACAATACATGTTCTTTCCAATTACCGGTTCCTTTTCCAGTTATGTAACCAGTAACAATTTCGCCGAGGACGTGTCCAATGTGCAGTGCTTGGAGACTTGAATGATCCAAAGGGGTTTTCCCCAAGTACTCCAATAATTGTTCCAAGTGTTCGTTTTGGGGAAATGTCCATTCGTAAGGGTTTATCGTCACAAACAGTTCAGGTGGTCCAAATTGGTGTACAGTGTCTACTAGAAAAGAATGTTGCCACTTCCAGTATGCTGGCGAAAATGGTTTTCCATCCAATGCGCGTTGTGGAGAACACCCAGAAATTCGGCCAGAATTAATAGCTCCTGTTACAGTTTTGAAAATCCATCGATCGAAATGAAACTGCAGTAATTCAAAGTTGCAACTGTAATCCAAAATTGGCGATGTCACCTTTGTTAAGAATGAATGTTTAGCACTGAGGTGTCTTGTTCCGCCTTCAATAAATGTTTCACATAAACTGTTGAATGGATATAATAGTGGCCATAAAGCACATTCAATTCCTTGTTTTTGAAACACATCAAAAAAATGCAAGGTTTGATCTGATGGCAAACTTTCTGCAAATTCGACATATTTTTTGTAAGAACTTTCCCTGCAATTTACGAGAAATTCGTAAGCCAAATGCAATTTTCTTCGTGATTGATCATTATTTACACTGGCTATTGCTTGTTCTACATTTGTTGCTTTTTTGGTAATTCTTAAACCCCCGGTTTTGATTCGATATCCGTGTTGTTTTCTGCAATATGGTCCGCAGTCAATGTTGAAAGGGGAAAGAAGACGATGTTCTTTCTGTGTTAATCCTTTCAAGCAATCAGGCCACAATGAAACATTTGGAACACTGTAATTTCCTCTGGTACAATTGCTGCAGACATGGCTTGTAGCAACTGGCCTCTTTATGAAATTGGGTTTTAATGTTTGACAACATAAACAGAAGCAAAGGTGGCACCTAGTCCAAGACAATTTTTCAATCCAATGTTTTAAATGGCCAGAAACTTGCTTTCGCTTAATTGTACCCACTGAGATGTGAGACAATTCAGAAAAAAGTTGGGAATTAAAAAATGTAACTTTGGCTGTTTCACGACGCGTCAAACGTTCTTGTTTCTCTTTGGCAGCAGCGCTACGTTTTTGTTCCATCTAAAAATGGTAACATTAAAGCTTCAAAAGAAAATTTTTAAAACTGAACATACCTGGGGATCAGAAACGATGCAGCAAAATTTTGGATTCATATTCAAATTGACAGATACTATTGAAATGACCTATAAGAGAAATACGTTAATCAGTTGTTAAACATAGAAATGTCATTTTACCTTTATGTAATCTGGACGAAATAACTGCGTAATTGCTGAATTTTTCAGAAATATTTCAGTAATAATTAATGTTACTAGATTAATCTGAAAAATAATAGTATAATTAAACATAACTACATACATTTAACACAATAGTATAATTAAACATAAAAACATACATTTAACACAAGCACAGACTGTACAAAAAAAACCGGCTAAATTGCAGAAATTAAAATAATATTGCATTCACATTCGTTTTTTTGATGTGGAAGGCAAACAGTCATCTAAATCAATGTCTAATTTTCGTTTTTTACGTTCTGCGATTAAGTCTTTTAATGTTTTCACTGGACTTTTCTCAGATTCATTAACAGTAGATTTGTGCATAATATCCTCTGCTGCTGCTTCAGCATATGTTGCTAAGGAAGGATTTTCCAAAAATGAAGTAAGATTGTTTCCCTCAAAGCATTGTTTGGAAACATGGTCTATATGAGTTGAAACATATTTTGCTGCTTTTAAATGCAGACCCATTGAAAACATTGATGCTCCTATATGTATAAAAGAATCAATATAGCTGTCGTAAAGTTCACCCTTTTTCTTCAGAGAACTTAGCAGAATTTTAATTTGTTTTGCCGTTTGTTTCACTTCAGTTTCCTTTTCAATTTTATCCATATGTTTGATTATACGTTTTACGATTTCGCCAAATTCTGTAAAAAAAGGTTCGAACGAGATATCTGAAAGGTCGTTTGAAATTCTTTCCCAGTTCTTTGTTGTTGTCTCAGTGAGTTCACTAAGAGCAATCCCAGGACGAGTAAACCACTCGCATGTAAAATTTTTTAATTTCATTTTAAAATCTTCGTCAGTTGCTGTTCTTGGTAGTGTAGCCACACCGTAAGGTCTGAGAAAATCTTTGGGAAATTGCTGGAAGTAGTTGATTTTTCCACTGTTTTCTCTTTTTTTGGACGAGGACGACATTCTGTAAATATTAATGCATAAAATCTTTGCAACTGTTTTAATAAATGTATACCTAAAAGGTGATTTACTTCCAGGAAGAATAGATTTTAAAATATGAAAATTTATTTTATAAGATATTGTAAATGCATCCACTATACCTACAAGATCTGGACGATTACAAGAGACACCATGCGATTGTTAAGTAATTAGTTTCTAGACACCAGTTGCAGTTTTATTATTACCAACAATTAACACAAACAGTCAAAACAAAAATAGAGTCATCGTTAGTTGGATATATTTAAATTTTATTTTTTTTACTTTAAAAGACTAGTAGTTTTATTAATTGGAAAATTAAAAAGTTTACACCTTTTGTATTTATTAGGTAAGTGGTGACACCATGCGGTTGCTTACTAATTAGTTTCTAGACACCAGTTGCAGTTTTAATTTTAATTGAAAAATTGTCAAAACATAAATAGAAACCTCGTTAGTTCGTTATATCTCAACTTTATTATTAGCTTTAAAAAAACTAATAGTTTTACCATTAGAAAATTAAAAATTGTCATCTTTACTATTTCTTAGCTCAGTGATGACACCATGCGGTTGTTAACTAATTAGTTTCAGAAACCAGTTGCAGTTTTAATATTTCTAACAATTAATACAAATTGTCACAACAAAAATAGACAAACCATTAGTTAGTAAAATCTAAACTTTATTTTTTCGCTTTAAAGTAATACAAGTTTGAATAATTTGAAAATTAAAAACTTTTTTATGTTTTCATTTATTAAGTCAGTGGCGACACCATGCGGTTTTTAAGTAATTAGTTCTTGCCACTAGTTAAACTTTTAATTTGATTAACACTAACAATTAAAACAAACAGTCAAAGCAAAAATAGAGACACCATTAGTTAGTTATATCAAAACTTTAATTTTTAGCTTTAAAAACTAATAGTTTTAATATTTAAAAAATTAAAAACTTTACATCTATTGTATTTATTAGGTAAGTGGTGACACCATGCGGATGCTAACTATTTAGTTTCAGACACCAGTTGCAGTATTAATATTTCTAACAATTAACACAAATTGTCACAACAAAAATAGACAAACCGTTAGTTAGTAAAATCTAAATTTTATTTTTTCGCTTCAAAGTAATACAAGTTTAAATAATTGGAAAATTAAAAACTTTTTTATCTTTTCATTTATTAAGTCAGTGCGACACCATGCGGTTTTTAAGTAATTAGTTCTTGCCACCAGTTGCCGTTTTAATTTTACTAACTAATAAAACAAACAGTCAAAGTAAAAATAGAGACACTATTAATTAGTTATATTCAAACTTTATTTATTAGCGTTAAAAAACTAATAGTTATAATATTTAGAAAATTAAAAACTTTACACGTTTTGTATTTATTAGGTCAGTGGTGACACCATGCGGTTGCTAACTAATTAGTTTCTAGACACCAGTTGCAGTTTTAATTTTGCTAACAATTGAAACAAACAGTCAAAGTAAAAATAAAGACACTATTAGTTAGTTATATCTAAACTTTAATTTTTAGCCTTAAAAACTAATAGTTTTAATATTTAGAAAATTAAAAACATTACACCTATTGTATTTATTAGGTAAGTAATGACACCATGCGGTTGCTAACTAATTAGTTTCAGAAACCAGTTGCAGTTTTAATATTTCTAACAATTAATACAAAATGTCACAACAAAAATAGACAAACCGTTATTTAGTTAAATCTAAACTTTATTTTTTCGCTTTATAGTAAAACAAGTTTAAATAATTAGAAAATTAAATTTTTTTATGTTTTCATTTATTAAGTCAGTGGCGACATCATGCGGTTTTTAAGTATTTAGTTCTTGCCACCAGTTAAACTTTTAATTTTACTAACAATTAAAACAAACAGTCAAAGCAAAAATATAGACACCATTAGTTAGGTATATCAAAACTTTAATTTTTAGTTTTAAAAACTAATAGTTTTAATATTTAGAAAATTAAAAACTTTACGCCTATTGTATTTATTAGGTAAGTGATGACACCATGCGGATGCTAACTATATAGTTTCAGATACCAGTTGCAGTTTTAATATTGCTAACAATTAACACAAATTGTCACAACAAAAATAGAGAAACCGTTAATTAATTAAATCTAAACTTTATTTTTTAGCTTTAAATTAATACAAGTTTAAATAATAAAAACATTAAATTTTTTTTTTATTTTGTCAATTATTAAGTCAGTAGGGACCCCATGCGATTGTTAAGTAATTAGTTCTTAGACACCAGTTCCAGTTTTATTTTTACTAACAATTAACACAAAGAGTCAAAACAAAAATAGAGTCATTGTTAGTTAGATAAATTTAAACTTTATTTTTAACTTTAAAAGACTAGTAGTTTTACTAATTGGAAAATTAAAAACTTTACACTTTTTGTATTATTAGGTAAGTGGTGACACCATGCGGTTGCTTACTAATTAGTCTCTAGACACCAGTTGCAGTTTTAATTTTATTAACAATTAAAAAATTGTCAAAACCTAAATAGAAACCCCGTTAGTTAGTTTTATCTAAACTTTATTATTAGCTTTAAAAAAACAAATAGTTTTAACAATTGGAAAATTAAAAATTTTTACCTTTAGTATTTCTTAGCTCAGTGAAGACACCATGCGGTTGCTAACTAATTAGTTTCAGAAACCAGTTGCAGTTTTAATATTTCTAACAATTAATACAAAATGTCACAACAAAAATAGACAAACCGTTAGTTAGTTAAATCTAAACTTTATTTTTTCGCTTTACAGTAAAACAAGTTTAAATAATTAGAAAATTAAAAACTTTTTTATCTTTTCATTTATTAAGTCAATGGCGACACCGTGAGGTTTTTAAGTAATTCGTTCTTGCCACCAGTTAAACTTTTAATTTTACTAACCATTAAAACAAACAGTCAAAGCAAAATTAGAGACACCATTAGTTAGTTATATCGAAACTTTAATTTTTAGCTTTAAAAACTAATAGTTTTAATATTTAGAAAATTAAAACACTTTACACCTATTGTATTTATTAGGTAAGTAATGACACCATGCGGATGCTAACTATTTAGTTTCAGACACCAGTTGCCGTTTTAGTTTTACTAACTAATAAAACAAACAGTCAAAGTAAAAATAGAGTCACTATTAATTAGTTATATCTAAACTTTAATTTTTAGCTTTGAAAAACTAAAAGTTTTAATATTTAGAAAATAAAAACTTTACACGTTTTGTATTTATTAGGTCAGTGGTGACACCATGCGGTTGCTAACTAATTAGTTTCTAGACACCAGTTGCAGTTTTATTTTAATAACAATTAAAACAAACAGTCAAAACAAAAATGAGACACCATTAGATAATTATATCTAAACTGCAATTTTTAGCTTTAAAAAACTAATAGTTTTAAAACTTAGAAAATTAAAAACTTTACACGTTTTGTATTTAGTGGTGACACCATGCGGTTGCTAACTAATTAGTTACTAGACACCAGTTGCAGTTTTAATATTTCTAACAATTAATACAAATTGTCACAACAAAAATAAACAAACCGTTAGTTAGTTAAATCTAAACTTTATTTTTTCGCTTTAAAGTAATACAAGTTTAAATAATTAAAAAATTAAAACCTTTTTTATCTTTTCATTTATTAAGTCAGTGGCGACACCATGCGGTTTTTAAGTAATTAGTTCTTGCCACCAGTTAAACTTTTAATTTTACTAACAATTAAAACAAACAGTCAAAGCAAAAATAGAGACACCATTAGTTAGTTATATCGAAACTTTAATTTTTAGCTTTAAAAACTAATAGTTTTAATATTTAGAAAATTAAAAACATTACACCTATTGTATTTATTAGGTAAGTAATGACACCATGCGGTAGCTAACTAATTAGTTTCAGAAACCAGTTGCAGTTTTAATATTTCTAACAATTAATACAAATTTTCCAAAAAAAAGAGTCAAATCGTTAGTTAGTAAAATCTAAACTTTATTTTTTCGTTTTAAAGTAATACAAGTTTAAATAATTAGAAAATTAAAAACTTTTTTATCTTTTCATTTATTAAGTCAGTGGCGACACCATGCGGTTTTTAAGTAATTATTTCTTGCCACCAGTTATACTTTTAATTTTACTAACAATTAAAACAAACATTCCAAGCAAAAATAGAGACACCATTAGTTAGTTATATCAAAAGTTGCAGTTTCAATTTTATTAACAATTAAAAAATTGTCAAAACATAAATAGAAACCCCGTTAGTTAGTTATATCTAAACTTTATTATTAGCTTGAAAAAAACTAATAGTTTTAACAATTGGAAAATTAAAAAATTTCATCTTTAGTGTTTCTTAGCTCAGTGATGACACCATGCGGTTGCTAACTAATTAGTTTAAGAAACCAGTTGCAGTTTTAATATTTCTAAAAATTAATACAAATTGTCACAACAAAAATAGAGAAACCGTTACTTAGTTAAATTTAAACTTTATTTTTTAGCTTTAAAATAATACAAGTTTAAATAATTGGAAAATTAAAAACTTTTTTAATTTTTCCGTTATTAAGTCAGTGTCGACACCATGCGGTTGTTGAGTAATTAGTTTCTTGCCATCAGTTGCAGTTTTAATTTTACTAACAATTAAAACAAACAGTCAAAACAAAAATGAGACACCATTAGATAATTATATCTAAACTTTAATTTTTAGCTTTAAAAAACTAATAGTTTTAATAATAAGAAAATTAAAAAAATTATTCCTTTTTCATTTATTAGGTCAGTGATGACACCATGCGGTTGCTAACTAATTAGTTACTAACCACCAGTTGCAGTTTTAATTTTACTAACAATTAAAACAAACAGTCAAAGTAAAAATAGAGACACTATTAGTTAGTTATATCTAAACTTTATTTTTTAGCTTTAAAAAACTAATAGTTTTAATATTTAGAAAATTAAAAACTTTACACGTTTTGTATTTAATAGGTCAGTGGTGACACCATGCGGTTGCTAACTAATTAGTTACTAGACACCAGTTGCAGTTTTAATATTTCTAACAATTAATACAAATTGTCACAACAAAAATAGACAAACCGTTAGTTAGTAAAATCTAAACTTTATTTTTTCGTCTTAAAGTAATACAAGTTTGAATAATTAGAAAGTTAAAAACTTTTTCATCTTTTCATTTATTAAGTAAGTGGCGACACCATGCGGTTTTTAAGTAATTACTTCTTGCCACCAGTTAAACTTTTAATTTTACTAACAATTAAAACAAACAGTCAAAGCAAAAATAGAGACACCATTAGTTAGTTATATCGAAACTTTAATTTTTAGCTTTAAAAACTAATAGTTTTAATATTTAGAAAATTAAAAACTTTACACCTATTGTATTTATTAGGTAAGTAATGACACCATGCGGTTGCTAACTAATTAGTTTCAGAAACCAGTTGCAGTTTTAATATTTCTAACAATTAATACAAAATGTCACAACAAAAATAGACAAACCGTTAGTTAGTTAAATCTAAACTTTATTTTTTCGCTTTACAGTAAAACAAGTTTAAATAATTAGAAAATTAAAAACTTTTTTATCTTTTCATTTATTAAGTCAATGGCGACACCGTGAGGTTTTTAAGTAATTCGTTCTTGCCACCAGTTAAACTTTTAATTTTACTAACCATTAAAACAAACAGTCAAAGCAAAATTAGAGACACCATTAGTTAGTTATATCGAAACTTTAATTTTTAGCTTTAAAAACTAATAGTTTTAATATTTAGAAAATTAAAACACTTTACACCTATTGTATTTATTAGGTAAGTAATGACACCATGCGGATGCTAACTATTTAGTTTCAGACACCAGTTGCCGTTTTAGTTTTACTAACTAATAAAACAAACAGTCAAAGTAAAAATAGAGTCACTATTAATTAGTTATATCTAAACTTTAATTTTTAGCTTTGAAAAACTAAAAGTTTTAATATTTAGAAAATAAAAACTTTACACGTTTTGTATTTATTAGGTCAGTGGTGACACCATGCGGTTGCTAACTAATTAGTTTCTAGACACCAGTTGCAGTTTTATTTTAATAACAATTAAAACAAACAGTCAAAACAAAAATGAGACACCATTAGATAATTATATCTAAACTGCAATTTTTAGCTTTAAAAAACTAATAGTTTTAAAACTTAGAAAAATAAAAACTTTACACGTTTTGTATTTAGTGGTGACACCATGCGGTTGCTAACTAATTAGTTACTAGACACCAGTTGCAGTTTTAATATTTCTAACAATTAATACAAATTGTCACAACAAAAATAAACAAACCGTTAGTTAGTTAAATCTAAACTTTATTTTTTCGCTTTAAAGTAATACAAGTTTAAATAATTAAAAAATTAAAACCTTTTTTATCTTTTCATTTATTAAGTCAGTGGCGACACCATGCGGTTTTTAAGTAATTAGTTCTTGCCACCAGTTAAACTTTTAATTTTACTAACAATTAAAACAAACAGTCAAAGCAAAAATAGAGACACCATTAGTTAGTTATATCGAAACTTTAATTTTTAGCTTTAAAAACTAATAGTTTTAATATTTAGAAAATTAAAAACATTACACCTATTGTATTTATTAGGTAAGTAATGACACCATGCGGTAGCTAACTAATTAGTTTCAGAAACCAGTTGCAGTTTTAATATTTCTAACAATTAATACAAATTTTCCAAAAAAAAGAGTCAAATCGTTAGTTAGTAAAATCTAAACTTTATTTTTTCGTTTTAAAGTAATACAAGTTTAAATAATTAGAAAATTAAAAACTTTTTTATCTTTTCATTTATTAAGTCAGTGGCGACACCATGCGGTTTTTAAGTAATTATTTCTTGCCACCAGTTATACTTTTAATTTTACTAACAATTAAAACAAACATTCCAAGCAAAAATAGAGACACCATTAGTTAGTTATATCAAAAGTTGCAGTTTCAATTTTATTAACAATTAAAAAATTGTCAAAACATAAATAGAAACCCCGTTAGTTAGTTATATCTAAACTTTATTATTAGCTTGAAAAAAACTAATAGTTTTAACAATTGGAAAATTAAAAAATTTCATCTTTAGTGTTTCTTAGCTCAGTGATGACACCATGCGGTTGCTAACTAATTAGTTTAAGAAACCAGTTGCAGTTTTAATATTTCTAAAAATTAATACAAATTGTCACAACAAAAATAGAGAAACCGTTACTTAGTTAAATTTAAACTTTATTTTTTAGCTTTAAAATAATACAAGTTTAAATAATTGGAAAATTAAAAACTTTTTTAATTTTTCCGTTATTAAGTCAGTGTCGACACCATGCGGTTGTTGAGTAATTAGTTTCTTGCCATCAGTTGCAGTTTTAATTTTACTAACAATTAAAACAAACAGTCAAAACAAAAATGAGACACCATTAGATAATTATATCTAAACTTTAATTTTTAGCTTTAAAAAACTAATAGTTTTAATAATAAGAAAATTAAAAAAATTATTCCTTTTTCATTTATTAGGTCAGTGATGACACCATGCGGTTGCTAACTAATTAGTTACTAACCACCAGTTGCAGTTTTAATTTTACTAACAATTAAAACAAACAGTCAAAGTAAAAATAGAGACACTATTAGTTAGTTATATCTAAACTTTATTTTTTAGCTTTAAAAAACTAATAGTTTTAATATTTAGAAAATTAAAAACTTTACACGTTTTGTATTTAATAGGTCAGTGGTGACACCATGCGGTTGCTAACTAATTAGTTACTAGACACCAGTTGCAGTTTTAATATTTCTAACAATTAATACAAATTGTCACAACAAAAATAGACAAACCGTTAGTTAGTAAAATCTAAACTTTATTTTTTCGTCTTAAAGTAATACAAGTTTGAATAATTAGAAAGTTAAAAACTTTTTCATCTTTTCATTTATTAAGTAAGTGGCGACACCATGCGGTTTTTAAGTAATTACTTCTTGCCACCAGTTAAACTTTTAATTTTACTAACAATTAAAACAAACAGTCAAAGCAAAAATAGAGACACCATTAGTTAGTTATATCGAAACTTTAATTTTTAGCTTTAAAAACTAATAGTTTTAATATTTAGAAAATTAAAAACTTTACACCTATTGTATTTATTAGGTAAGTAATGACACCATGCGGTTGCTAACTAATTAGTTTCAGAAACCAGTTGCAGTTTTAATATTTCTAACAATTAATACAAATTTTCACAACAAAAATAGACAAACCGTTAGTTAGTAAAATCTAAACTTTATTTTTTCGTCTTAAAGTAATACAAGTTTGAATAATTAGAAAGTTAAAAACTTTTTCATCTTTTCATTTATTAAGTAAGTGGCGACACCATGCGGTTTTTAAGTAATTACTTCTTGCCACCAGTTAAACTTTTAATTTTACTAACAATTAAAACAAACATTCCAAGCAAAAATAGAGACACCATTAGTTAGTTATATCAAAACTTTAATTTTTAGCTTTAAAAACTAATAGTTTTATTATTTAGAAAATTAAAAACTTCACACTTTTTGTATTTATTAGGTAAGTGGTGACACCATGCGGTTGCTTGCTAATTAGTTTCTAGACACCAGTTGCAGTTTCAATTTTATTACCAATTAAAAAATTTTCAAAACATAAATAGAAACCCCGTTAGTTAGTTATATCTAAACTTTATTATTAGCTTTAAAAAACTAATAGTTTTAACAATTAGAAAATTAAAAAAAAATCATCTTTAGTATTTCTTAGCTCAGTGATGACACCATGCGGTTGCTAACTAATTAGTTTAAGAAACCCGTTGCAGTTTTAATATTGCTAACAATTAATACAAATTGTCACAACAAAAATAGAGAAACCGTTACTTAGTTAAATTTAAACTTTATTTTTTAGCTTTAAAATAATACAAGTTTAAATAATTGGAAAATTAAAAACTTTTTTATTTTTTTCCGTTATTAAGTCAGTGGCGACACCATGCGGTTGTTAAGTAATTAGTTTCTTGCCATCAGTTGCAGTTTTAATTTTACTAACTAATAAAACAAACAGTAAAAAAAATGAGACACCATTAGATAATTATATCTAAACTTTAATTTTTGCTTCAAAAAACTAATAGTTTTAATAATTAGAAAATTAAAAAAAGTATTCCTTTTTCATTTATTAGGTCAGTGATGACACCATGCGGTTGCTAACTAATTAGTTTCATACACCAGTTGCAGTTTTAATTTTACTAACAATTAAAACAAACAGTCAAAGTAAAAATAGAGACACTATTAGTTAGTTATATCTAAACTTTATTTTTTAGCTTTAAAAAACTAATAGTTTTAATATTTAGAAAATTAAAAACTTTACACGTTTTGTATTTAATAGGTCAGTGGTGACACCATGCGGTTGCTAACTAATTGATTACTAGACACCAGTTGCAGTTTTATTATTTCTAACAATTAATACAAATTGTCACAACAAAAATAATCAAACCGTGAGTTATTTAAATCTAAACTTTATTTTTTCGCTTTAAAGTAATACAAGTTTAAATAATTAGAAAATTAAAACCTTTTTTATCTTTTCATTTATTAAGTCAGTGGCGACACCATGCGGTTTTTAAGTAATTAGTTCTTGCCACCAGTTAAACTTTTAATTTTACTAACAATTAAATCAAACAGTCAAAGTAAAAATAGAGACACTATTAGTTAGTTATATCTAAACTTTATTTTTTAGCTTTAAAAAACTAATAGTTTTAATATTTAGAAAATTAAAAACTTAAAATAATACAAGTTTAAATAATTGGAAAATTAAAAACTTTTTTATTTTTTTCCGTTATTAAGTCAGTGGCGACACCATGCGGTTGTTAAGTAATTAGTTTCTTGCCATCAGTTGCAGTTTTAATTTTACTAACTAATAAAACAAACAGTAAAAAAAATGAGACACCATTAGATAATTATATCTAAACTTTAATTTTAGCTTTAAAAAACTAATAGTTTTAATAATTAGAAAATTAAAAAAAGTATTCCTTTTTCATTTATTAAGTCAGTGATGACACCATGCGGTTGCTAACAAATTAGTTTCAGACACCAGTTGCAGTTTTAATTTTACTAACAATTAAAACAAACAGTCAAAGTAAAAATAGAGACACTATTAGTTAGTTATATCTAAACTTTATTTTTTAGCTTTAAAAAACTAATAGTTTTAATATTTAGAAAATTAAAAACTTTACACGTTTTGTATTTAATAGGTCAGTGGTGACACCATGCGGTTGCTAACTAATTGATTACTAGACACCAGTTGCAGTTTTATTATTTCTAACAATTAATACAAATTGTCACAACAAAAATAATCAAACCGTGAGTTATTTAAATCTAAACTTTATTTTTTCGCTTTAAAGTAATACAAGTTTAAATAATTAGAAAATTAAAACCTTTTTTATCTTTTCATTTATTAAGTCAGTGGCGACACCATGCGGTTTTTAAGTAATTAGTTCTTGCCACCAGTTAACTTTTAATTTTACTAACAATTAAAACAAACAGTCAAAGCAAAAATAGAGACACCATTAGTAAGTTATATCGAAACTTTAGTTTTTAGCTTTAAAACTAATAGTTTTAATATTTAGAAAATTAAAAACTTTACACCTATTGTATTTATTAGGTAAGTAATGACAACATGCGGATGCTAACTATTTAGTTTCCGACACCAGTTGCCGTTTTAATTTTACTAACTAATAAAACAAACAGTCAAAGTAAAAATAGAGACACTATTAATTAGTTATATCTAAACTTTAATTTTTAGCTTTGAAAAACTAAAAGTTTTAATATTTAGAAAATAAAAACTTTACACGTTTTGTATTTATTAGGTCAGTGGTGACACCATGCGGTTGCTAACTAATTAGTTTCTAGACACCAGTTGCAGTTTTATTTTAATAACAGTTAAAAAATTGTGAAACATATACTACATTCAGTTTGTAATCAACCGTTTAATTTGGCATTGCCATAGCGACACCATACGTTTGGTACCTGAATTGGGTGATATACCTATGTGGCCTATATGTCAAAATAATATTACAATAAGATACAAATTAAAAAATTAAGACACAATGACACCAACCTGTAATTCCGCTGTACTTTACAAATGCAAATTCCTAAAAGTTTAATACCTAAGAACAAACCAATTATTAAACATTTAATATTGTAACAGTTTTGTACTCACGTGCGTTCGCTATGATATCACAAGTAATCTGACCACAGTTCGACATCCAAACCCACATTCACGTGGCTGAAAGTCACCGTCACGATTAACCGCACACAGCACAACCAAATAGCGTGACGATTACTGGAGCGTGTACAATGACGCAATAATTAAAGGCCACAATATAAATCAATTAACAGTATCACGTGTTCCGCTAATATGCAGTACGTTTCAAACTAAAGTCTATTATATTTGTAGACAACGGCACAAACAGTCAAAACAAAAATAGAGTCATCGTTAGTTAGATAAATATAAACTTTATTTTTTAACTTTAAAATACTACAAGTTTAAATATCTGGAAACTTTATGCCTTTTTTATTTAGTAAGTCATTGGCGAGACAATGCGGTTGCTGAAAGTCACCGTCACGGTTAACTACACACAACACAACCAAATGGCGTGACGATTACTGGAGCGTGTACAATGACGCAATAATGAAAGGCCACAATATAAATCAAATAACAGTATTACGTGTTCCGCTAATATGCAGTACGTTTCAAACTAAAGTCTATTATATTTGTAGACAACGGCACAAACAGTCAAAACAAAAATAGAGTCATCTTTTGTTAGATAAATATAAACTTTATTTATTAACTTTAAAATACTACATGTTTAAATAACTGGAAACTTTATGCCTTTTTTATTTAGTAAGTCATTGGCGACACCATGCGGTTGCTAAGTAATTGGTTTCTTGACACTAGTTGTAGTTTTAATTTTACTAACATGAAAACAAAATTGTCAAAACAAAACTTGAGACACCGTTAGTTATATATAAACTTTATTTTTAAGCTTTAAAATTCTAGTTGTTAAATAACTTATTGATTACACCATTTGCATCAGTTTAATTTCACTAACAATTAATACAAATTACTCACATGATAAAAGCCCGCATCACGTTTTTTAACGCTTAGATGAATAAACACTTTGCTGTTTCAGTTCATGTTAAACGATTAACATAAAATATATTCTATATGAGACATTAGGCGGTTGTTATTTAATTCATTTGTTAATACCACTTGCAACATTATTAAGTTTTAGTGATAGTTATAACAATTTGTGTTACCGGAATAAAATCGTCAATAGGTTTGGAAAATTTTTTTTAATATTGGTGACACCATGCGGTTTTTAAGTAATTAGTTTCTAGACACTACTTGCAGTTTTAATTATACTGACTATTAAAATAAATTGTCACTAAAAAAATAGAGACATTGTCAGTTCTAAACTTTCTTTTCAGCTTCAACAAATACTAGTTTTACTAATTCGAAAATTAAAAACTTTAATCATATCAATCAAAGATACAAATTAAACTTGATCAGACAAGAATTTAATTCTCAAGCCGGCGCCAAATGTGAAATTAATTCTCAAGCCAGAGCCAAATTTTTAATTTTTAAATTTTAATTCATGAATAGTAACAAGTGATGCGCTATTTTGTAGTACACACTCAACTGCCATGGAATATTGTTCAGCTCAATACTTTATGATTTACTATCCATTACATTTTTAGACATCGACTCCAAAACAGAGCACAGCGGGACTACACATGTTCGTAGTCCCGCGGGGTTCCTTTTTCGAGTCAATGTCAAATGACGTTTTCGGCAATAACTTAAAAACTAAGGGCCTCCAAAAAAAATCCCGGCGGCTAGGGGGGGGTTTTTGGCCCTTCCGCAAAAAATGGCACTTCCAGTTTCATGGAGTAAAAAAATGAAGAAAAGTTACCATTAATATAATGTGACTTATATGTCACAAAGAACTATATGAATCTTAAGTACATTTCAGTGTACTAGAGAAGTTACATTGTACTGCTGCGATGCAACACTAGGACACACTGTTAGTTACAATAACTGGCTTGTGGCAGCCAAGCGTTCATAGCGACGTTGCTTTTTGATCCTTCGATGTCGGCTCTTCCTATCATTGTGAAGCAGAATTCACCAAGCGTTGGATTGTTCACCCACTAATAGGGAACGTGAGCTGGGTTTAGACCGTCGTGAGACAGGTTAGTTTTACCCTACTGATGAAGTGTTGTTGCGACAGTAATCCTGCTCAGTACGAGAGGAACCGCAGATTCAGACATTTGGTTCATGTGCTTGGCTGATAAGCCAATGGTGCGAAGCTACCATCTGAGGGATTATGACTGAACGCCTCTAAGTCAGAATCCCGCCTGGAAAGCGACGATGCGTTCGTGCCTCGGCCTCGAGAGGCATAGTTAGTCGGCCCGAAGGGTCGTCGGTAGAGCCCATATCCGAACGAAGAGTCCGCGGCAAGTGTCGGACTCGCAGTCGGTTGATCCTCCTGCTCGAATGGCGGGGTGCTAAATCATTCGCAAACGACCTAGTTGAAGATCGGGGTGTCGTGATCATTAGAGCAGTAATCTCACTGCGATCTGTTGAGAGTAAGCCTCAAGATCTATCGGTTTGTCCGGCCAGTAGCTCGGACGAAAGAGGGAGTAGCCTTTCGGGGTTGCTCTTTTTTTTCCCAAGGGCTATTTTCGGGACTTCGTTTTTTTTTCAAAGGCTATTTTCGGGACTTTTTTTTTTTTTTCAAAGGCTATTTTCGGGACTTCGTTTTTTTTTCAAAGGCTATTTTCGGGACTTTTTTTTTTTTTCAAAGGCTATTTTCGGGACTTTTTTTTTTTTTCAAAGGCTATTTTCGGGACTTTTTTTTTTTTTCAAAGGCTATTTTCGGGACTTCGTTTTTTTTTCAAAGGCTATTTTCGGGACTTTTTTTTTTTTTCAAAGGCTATTTTCGGGACTTTTTTTTTTTTTCAAAGGCTATTTTCGGGACTTTTTTTTTTTTTCAAAGGCTATTTTCGGGACTTCGTTTTTTTTTCAAAGGCTATTTTCGGGACTTCGTTTTTTTTTCAAAGGCTATTTTCGGGACTTTTTTTTTTTTCAAAGGCTATTTTCGGGACTTTTTTTTTTCCAAAGGCTATTTTCGGGATTTTTTTTTTTCAAAGGCTATTTTCGGGACTTTTTTTTTTTCAAAGGCTATTTTCGGGACTTCGTTTTTTTTTTCAAAGGCTATTTTCGGGACTTCGTTTTTTTTGCAAAGGCTATTTTCGGGACTTCGTTTTTTTTTCAAAGGCTATTTTCGGGACTTTTTTTTTTTTCAAAGGCTATTTTCGGGACTTTTTTTTTTCCAAAGGCTATTTTCGGGATTTTTTTTTTTTCAAAGGCTATTTTCGGGCCTTTTTTTTTTCAAAGGCTATTTTCGGGACTTCGTTTTTTTTTCAAAGGCTATTTTCGGGACTTCGTTTTTTTTTCAAAGGCTATTTTCGGGATTTTTTTTTTTTTCAAAGGCTATTTTCGGGATTTTTTTTTTCAAAGGCTATTTTCGGGACTTTTTTTTTTTTTCAAAGGCTATTTTCGGGACTTTATTTTTTTTTCAAAGGCTATTTTCGAGACTTTTTTTTTCAAAGGCTATTTTCGAGACCATTTTGACTCCTGACCCGTGACCCATGACCTCTGACCTCTGACCCCAGGTTGTGCGGATTGACCCTGAGGTTGATAGTCGACCGTTTGCAGATTCGACCTTGGTAGGTGAAATGTCACTGGCAAAGTATCCAACCAACGACAGGCTTAAGCAATCGTTGCTCTCTTGTTTAAGCTTGACCTCTGACCCCTGACCCCAGTAGTCGACCTTGAGTTCGGAGGTCGACCGATAGTCCATTCGACCTTGGTAGGTAAAATGTCACTTTCTAAATATCGAACCAACGACAGGCTTAAGCAATCGTTGCTCTCTTGTTTAAACTTGACCTCCGACCCCTGACTCCTGACCTCATTGGTCGACCTTAAGATCGAAGGTTGACCGATTGCCGACCCGACCATGCTAGGTCGTTTTAAACTAAGCTAAAACGTTAGCCCGACGTCGGGCTTCGTTGTGGTGGAAGCTGTTCGCCCATGGCCGTTTTACAATTGCGCCGGGCTTCCCGAGCTCTCCGCGGGGTGCCGAGGTGCCCCTTGCCGCGGAGCCAGATCCCCGAGGTCGTGATCGAAGTCGCTCGGTCGGAGGTCGACCGATTGCCGACCCGACCATCCTAGGTCGTTTTACACTGAGCGAAAACGTCGGCCCGACGTATTGCTTCGTTGTGGTGGAAGCTGTCCGCCTCCGGCCGTTGTACAATTGCGCCGGGCTTCCCGAGCTCTCCGCGGGGTGCCGAGGTGCCCCTTGCCGCGGGGCCAGATCCCCGAGGTCGTGATCGAAGTCGCTCGGTCGGAGGTCGACCGATTGCCGACCCGACCATCCTAGGTCGTTTTACACTGAGCGAAAACGTCGGCCCGACGTATTGCTTCGTTGTGGTGGAAGCTGTCCGCCTCCGGCCGTTGTACAATTGCGCCGGGCTTCCCGAGCTCTCCGCGGGGTGCCGAGGTGCCCCTTGCCGCGGAGCCAGATCCCCGAGGTCGTGATCGAAGTCGCTCGGTCGGAGGTCGACCGATTGCCGACCCGACCATGCTAGGTTGTTTTACACTGAGCGAAAACGTCGGCCCGACGTATGGCTTCGTTCTGGTGGAAGCTGTCCGCCTCCGGCCGTTGTACAATTGCGCCGGGCTTCCCGAGCTCTCCGCGGGGTGCCGAGGTGCCCCTTGCCGCGGAGCCAGATCCCCGAGGTCGTGATCGAAGTCGCTCGGTAGGAGGTCGACCGATTGCCGACCCGACCATCCTAGGTCGTTTTACACTGAGCGAAAACGTCGGCCCGACGTATTGCTTCGTTGTGGTGGAAGCTGTCCGCCTCCGGCCGTTGTACAATTGCGCCGGGCTTCCCGAGCTCTCCGCGGGGTGCCGAGGTGCCCCTTGCCGCGGAGCCAGATCCCCGAGGTCGTGATCGAAGTCGCTCGGTCGGAGGTCGACCGATTGCCGACCCGACCATGCTAGGTTGTTTTACACTGAGCGAAAACGTCGGCCCGACGTATGGCTTCGTTCTGGTGGAAGCTGTCCGCCTCCGGCCGTTGTACAATTGCGCCGGGCTTCCCGAGCTCTCCGCGGGGTGCCGAGGTGCCCCTTGCCGCGGAGCCAGATCCCCGAGGTCGTGATCGAAGTCGCTCGGTAGGAGGTCGACCGATTGCCGACCCGACCATTCTAGGTCGTTTTACACTGAGCGAAAACGTCGGCCCGACGTATTGCTTCGTTGTGGTGGAAGCTGTCCGCCTCCGGCCGTTGTACAATTGCGCCGGGCTTCCCGAGCTCTCCGCGGGGTGCCGAGGTGCCCCTTGCCGCGGAGCCAGATCCCCGAGGTCGTGATCGAAGTCGCTCGGGCGGAGGTCGACCGATTGCCGGCCCCACCAGGCTAGGTTGTTTTACACCATGGTAAAATGTTGGCCCGACGTCGGGCTTCGTTGTCGTGGAAGCTGTTCGCCCCCGGCCGTTGTAGAATTGCGCCGGGCTTCCCGAGCTCTCCGCGGGGTGCCGAGGTGCCCCTTGCCGCGGAGCCAGATCCCCGAGGTCGTGATCGAAGTCGCTCGGTCGGAGGTCGACCGATTGCCGACCCGACCATGCTAGGTTGTTTTACACTGAGCGAAAACGTCGGCCCGACGTATGGCTTCGTTCTGGTGGAAGCTGTCCGCCTCCGGCCGTTGTACAATTGCGCCGGGCTTCCCGAGCTCTCCGCGGGGTGCCGAGGTGCCCCTTGCCGCGGAGCCAGATCCCCGAGGTCGTGATCGAAGTCGCTCGGTAGGAGGTCGACCGATTGCCGACCCGACCATTCTAGGTCGTTTTACACTGAGCGAAAACGTCGGCCCGACGTATTGCTTCGTTGTGGTGGAAGCTGTCCGCCTCCGGCCGTTGTACAATTGCGCCGGGCTTCCCGAGCTCTCCGCGGGGTGCCGAGGTGCCCCTTGCCGCGGAGCCAGATCCCCGAGGTCGTGATCGAAGTCGCTCGGGCGGAGGTCGACCGATTGCCGGCCCCACCAGGCTAGGTTGTTTTACACCATGGTAAAATGTTGGCCCGACGTCGGGCTTCGTTGTCGTGGAAGCTGTTCGCCCCCGGCCGTTGTAGAATTGCGCCGGGCTTCCCGAGCTCTCTGCGGGGTGCCGAGGTGCCCCTTGCCGCGGAGCCAGCGCAGGAGGTCGATCCCCGCGGGTGGCCTGCGCGGCTGTCGGGCTCCACTGCGGGAGGTGGTGTAGGTGCTTGGAGCGCAGCGGGTCGATCCACGGGAGTGGCTTGCACGGCTTTCGGTGGCCACTGTAGGAGAGTATAGGCGCTGGGAGCGTAGGAGGTCGATCCCCGCCGGTGGCATGCGCGGCTGTCGGGCTCCACCGCGGGAGGTGGTGTAGGCGCTGGGAGCGCAGCAGGTCGATCCACGTGGGTGGCTTGCACGGCTATCGGTTGTTACTGCAGGAGAGTGTAGGCGCTGGGAGCGCAGCAGGTCGATCCACGGGGGTGGCTTGCACGGCTATCGGTTGTTACTGCAGGAGAGTATAGGCGCTGGGAGCGCAGCAGGTCGATCCACGGGGTGGCTTGCACGGCTATCGGTTGTTACTGCAGGAGAGTATAGGCGCTGGGAGCGCAGCAGGTCGATCCACGAGGGTGGCTTGCACGGCTATCGGTTGTTACTGCAGGAGTGTGTAGGCGCTGGGAGCGCAGCAGGTCGATCCACGGGGGTGGCTTGCACGGCTATCGGTTGTTACTGCAGGAGAGTGTAGGCGCTGGGAGCGCAGCAGGTCGATCCACGGGGGTGGCTTGCACGGCTATCGGTTGTTACTGCAGGAGAGTATAGGCGCTGGGAGCGCAGCAGGTCGATCCACGGGGGTGGCTTGCACGGCTATCGGTTGTTACTGCAGGTGAGTATAGGCGCTGGGAGCGCAGCAGGTCGATCCCCGCGGGTGGCCCGCACGGCTGTCGGGCTCCACCGCGGGAGGTGGTGTAGGCGCTGGGAGCGCAGCAGGTCGATCCACGGGGGTGGCTTGCACGGCTATCGGTTGCTACTGTGAGGTGTTTGCGTCGGCTGGCAAAGGGTGCGCTGAGCAGAAATGTTACTGTTCGTTTGCGCTGCCAATTGCCGTTTTGGTCGTATCGAGTGGTTTTGTCGCAGCTAGTTGCAAGTCGATCTCGCGGCGGTTAACAGGGAATAGCGGGCAAGAGCTCGCCCTCGTACCGCCGCGCGATAAGGTGACAGGTTTTCTAAGCTCTGAAAAGAGCAAAGTGGTCGGATTACTAATCCATTGCGCGCTTCGGCGTGCTTGGGTGGCGTCCGCGACGCGGGGCGAGCGACCCCATCGCGCGGCCGCCCTTCGGGGTGGCGGTTACGTTGTTACCTGGTTGATCCTGCCAGTAGTGATATGCTTGTCTCAAAGATTAAGCCATGCAAGTCTAAGTACGAGCTCTCGTACAGCGAAACTGCGAATGGCTCATTAAATCAGTTATGGTTCATTTGATCGTATGGTTTACTTGGATAACTGTGGTAATTCTAGAGCTAATACATGCAAACAGCGCCGACTTCGCGGGAGGCGTGCTTTTATCAGACCAAAAACCGACCGCGGCTCCGGCCGCGTTCGACTGGTGACTCTGGATAACCTGGCGGATCGCACGGTCTAGCACCGGCGACGGATCATTCAAGTGTCTGCCCTATCAACTTTCGTCGGTACGGTATTCG